>NC_092271.1:27453535-27558535 GCF_036320965.1 Panulirus ornatus | reverse complement strand
GACAGACCCAGTTTGTCCAGAGGTCGGCTCACCAGACGCTGAGCTACTGCAGCGTTGCAGACTTACGATTCCTGTTACTTTAAACTCACACGATATCCGTCCATTGTTACGACACACGATACCTGCACAGGGTTGCAGACTGGAAGCACAGTGACAGTGTCTTTTGTTAAGAGTTTTGTACGCGAGAAACACACTCTTCCCCCCAACAAGGGTAAGTTGTCCATAGAACTAACTCCTTGAGTTGTGGCAGCATTCAAACACACAAGATGCTACTCAGTTGCCGTGTATAAACGCACCTCATGTAGCAACACTTCTTGGCCTATGGTCCCGTCCGATGGACGTGGTCGGCTTCCTGAGCGCTGCGGGAGTCCCACAGAAAGTGATCCTGGGGCAGCGGAGGGGCCCAGTTTGGCAGGAGTGTTCCATCACCAGAGGGATTGAGGGGATGTCATCCCAAGACCCGCACAAGACCCGCCTCCCTGAGCCAGCATCATCCGCCGCCATTACGGCAGTCGATCTTATCGGCCGAACATGAATTTGCCTTCGGATAATTAATGAGGAAGAATGCCAGATCCGAACCAATTGGCCGGATGTTCGGTGTTTTTTTTTTTTTCTTCAAGGATTCGGAGGTTAAATGAAAGGAAAATGATAAGAACAAGAGATCTTATGATGATGTTTACGAGAGCTGTAATGAATAGAGGTATCATACGTGTCGGATATGTATTTTCCTCCCGTTCCGTTGTTGATTAATATCTATAATCGAAAGGACAGATTCAGGAAAGTTGCGAAGGAAAAGCGCGAAACTCTCTGAAAACCTCGGTGTTGTAGTGTGTTGGGTCTGCAGGAGATTCCTTAGTAGCCAATTAACATATATAATGATGGCTTTGGGGCTGAGACTCACAAGATCCTAACCTGCAGCCAGCGGATGACCCCAACGGACAAGGTATCCAAGTCCATTACCAGGTACGCGACGCGACTCATAGTACCGGAGCCGATGTAAAGCATTCTGAAGTCGAGATAAACCGCGGACGATAGCGCGGGATAATAATGTGTTAGGAATGTTAGGGGATCCGTCCGCTCGGTCCCCAAAGATGAAGACCACGATGATGCGGGACTTTTGGCTGACGCCTTCCTCGTCCTCCTGTACAGTTGACCTTTCCGTAATACGTTACTTGCACGGTTTGTGAGCGAACGTTCGTAGCAGCGTCGCATACACGCGACTGGAACGTTAATGATACCCTTCGAACCCGTTACCTGAAGCCATCTCCTGCTCAAAACCAATCGCGTCCTGAGCCCCCAAAGACTGGACAATGGTGGTCCCACCCCCCCCGGAAAAACCACCCAGATTATTACGGATTTTACTGCCTGCCTTCGGTGGCCTGACCAGCCAGGCCCGGGAGATGATTGAAGGGTCCGGCGTGGTCCCAGGCGTGGGTCATAGCCGTAATGTATGGTTGAAGCAATCGGATGTGGTGGAAGGGATCACTTACGGACCGAGTGACTGAATGTAGACAAAAGAGTTTGATCGCCGATGAAATGAACGGATGGATCATGGCCGACGCGGTCGGGTCGTAGGTGAGATATTTGGGTACGGTTTAACGTGGGAGGAGTTCCCTCCGAGGATCATCGGTAGGTGGGCGAGGAAGAGGAGGTTAAGGGAAAGATATCAGAGGGTAACAGATTCTTGGCCTCAGCCCCAGCACTTGAACATATCCGGCAGGGGCGTGACAGCTGCCCACACCCATGATCCCAGCCCTTATGATGAAGTGTAATCATAATCAATTGGGTCGTTTTTAAAAAAGGAGTGAAATGATTAGAATTTGCATGTAGCAGACATTTGATATACATTGTACTCTCTTGTTTTACATAGTCTTGCGGTATTTATATTTCTTTACGATATACTAGACTTCAGGTGTACTCGCTGTAGAGTCTTGCTAAGGCTGTCTCAGAGCCACTAGGAAGGAAAAAATTTTACAGATGAAGGGAGTCTTTGGGTTCTTTGAAGGTCTCGTGGTGCACATGAAGCATGCACACACGCGTGCTGCGCACGTGTGTGTGCGGTGTCATCACGATGCGTTGCATGGAGTCATAGTGGGGCGCCACCACGGATGTGATTGAGATGGCGTGATGCCAACTGTTGTGATGATCAGGTAGGAGGAACACGAGGTGTAGCGCCTCACGTTGGACGAAACATGTTGCATTACACCACACCACAACACTACCATACCACTATACAACCTTACTACTGCACTACACACAACCACACCACCACAGTACTACCTCGCTACACTAGTACAACACCGCAGCACTTCTCCTTTTTACTGCAATACTGTTACACTACCACAACGCGAGTAAAGCACTACAACACAGTTACAACACACACACACACACACACACACACACACACACACACACACACGCGCGCACACTGGTAGTAATCCTCATCTGTCACAACAGTTGTTATTCCTGTGAGTCTGATGAAGATACAACAGTGACCAAAGTGACTGTCAGTTGTAATTATATTGCAACTATCTTAGGCCTAGAGGTAAGAAACCTGCCTAAATACACAGGATTACCATTTGTGTATTTCTCTCATGACATTAGATACATAGACCAGTCCACTGACCTGTACTTTCTGATAGGCAATGAAGCTCACAACATGCATGCGCACGACCGCTGGCGTAAAACTAGTATAGAAATTTCGAACTTTCCGAAGATTC
This sequence comes from Panulirus ornatus, assembly GCF_036320965.1. Taxonomy (NCBI): domain Eukaryota; kingdom Metazoa; phylum Arthropoda; class Malacostraca; order Decapoda; family Palinuridae; genus Panulirus; species Panulirus ornatus. Next base: position 27,555,815 of record NC_092271.1, on the reverse strand, counting down.
GCTGGAACGCACGTTTCTCGCATTGTAAGAAAAAAAAAAGTTTTGTGAGTGGAACTTGGGTGGCAGTCCAGACACTTGTGCATTAAGATAATCTCTCGTGTTAGGGGTGAGCGGCGGTGCGAGGATCCTCTGCTTCTTCCCCCTGCATTCAAGATCATTGTAATACAATTTCATGGTTACGTTTTTCCTTGTACACTTCTCTACCATATACCAAGGACGAACACTCCTCGCTGTCTGCCCTCTCCAGTGTTCATTCTTCTCTAGTTTTTGCTCGCTAATCCTCATCCCAGATAATGTCTCGTAGTATTCCTGCCTTGATATATATATATATATATATATGTATATATCAAGGCACAACTTACCGAATGGTGTAGAATATTCTAAATAAGGAAATGGTCTATGATCATCGTAGTATGAGAATTATCCGACGACTCAAGTCTCCTACGTAATGGTAGCAAGAAACTTTAATTGTTTCTCTCTTATCTGAAACAACTCGGTTGTGGTGTTGTGGGTAAACTGATACATCCGTAACTTTGCAGGTAGGTGAAGGAGCTGAGACGGTGGGAAGCCACAAGAATCCAGCCAATCAGCGAGAGGTAAGTGAGAGTTCTGGTTCGTTTGTTCATATCCAGGAAATGCGTTTGTTTACATCCACACTAGCACGGCCGTCTGCCTCTCCTGCTTCTAATATCTCCCCTTTTCCTTGATCTTTTCCGGAGGGGTAAGTTTATATCTCACGTTGTTGAAAGATATTATCTAACGTAGTTCCTTACAAATTTACTTTAAGAATTACTCTCATTATCTTCAGGTTTCACGATACAATGTTTCTGAGAAACTTGATATTGCTTAGCTTTTTTGTATATTTGTTTAATCATTAAGAGGATTGTGTTTGCATTAACACACGAGTACAGATTTTGTTCGAGCTTTACATCAAGATATATTTAAAGCCATGTTCAAAATTCTTCTTGTTGCTTTCGCCATGTCTCTTCGATTTCCTTACTGCCGTAATATTTTGTCTTCTCTTCCTTTCTGTCTCAAGAGAATATCCTTAACAACTGACTGATTCACAGAGCATTAGAGTTTGATAGTGACTTGCATTTTGTATAAGTACCCGAGTCTCGCTGTAAAGTGTGTCATACTGATCTCAGCTGTGAGCAGTGCTATTCTGTGAGTCAGTGCACCTGACGATGGTGTAAGAATATATTTCTTTACGGATTTTTGATTGACGTTAGAACGCGTGTCTCGTCTTATATCAAGACTAGCTTTCCCGAAGCTACGTATTAATTATCTTTTGGGAAAGTAACCCATCGAGCCCGATAGTACGACCTTTAAGCATGACGTTATGACCCTTGGGCACGACTGTCTGGGTATTGAGTTGATCCTTGAAGTCTGCCGGATTAGTGGGATGAGTTGTCGTCAGCAGATGGTGCCAACACCTCATCATCCATCAGTCATCCACTTACCCCGCCATCTGTCAGTCATCCACCTCACCCCTCATTCATCCATCATCCATCCCCCCTCATCAGTCGTCATCGAGTTAAGGTCCATCTTATCTGTCGCGTCAGTGCAGCAGCCGATATCGCTTTGCCTTTGCTGCTGTTGCTACTGCTGTTGGTGGTGCCCCTCCTGCTTGAGCTGCTTCCGTCTCCTTTGGTGGTAGAGGTACTATTACTATAGTTGCTGGTGTAGGTACTACTACTACTACTGCTACTACTACTCCTGGTATATGTGAAGCCGTTGGTATTGGAGAGAAGCTCTGATGATAATTTCATTTTATGATACAAAAGATATCATCGGAGTTGGTACTCGACTCTCTCCCCCTCCCTCTCTCCTTATCAGTGGATACTGGTCCTCCCTTGCCTCACCCAGGGCCAGTGTGTCCCCTCGGGCAGTGTCCGGATACGTCTGTGTCCTCAAGGGCAGTGTCCGGATACGTAGCCAGCCGGCGGGCCACGATCCGGCCCATTTGGCCAAGGAATGCAGTTGGCTTGCTCGTAAAATTGCCCGTCATAATACATAGTACATGAAATCGCCAGACCCGGGCCTGAGACGGATAGGTGGATAGAATACCTGTGGTTGACTCTGGCGAGAAAGCTGGTCAGAACTTGTCTCAGCCATTTCTGAACTGGTCCTCCGAGCAGTAGATGACCACATTATCCCTCGACAACCGGAGTAATTAACTTAGAAATTTGATGTAGGGAATACTCGCTTTGGTAATGATTTTAGAAGAAACGTAAGAATTTACGTCATGGTTTGTGTGTTTTCATCAACAGACTGCTTTTGTGAACTTATCCGTGATTTTTGTGTAATTGAAGCAAGTGTCGAGAAAGTATGGTGTACAGAAATACTTAAACCATTGCTACTGTTACGACTACTACTACTGCTACTACTACAACTGTTATTACTACTGCTACTACTGCTACTACTACTACTACTACTACTACTACTACTACTACTACTACTACTACTACTACTACTAGTACTACTACTACTGTTACTACTACCACTACTACTACTACTGGTAAGGCTACAATAGCTTGTGTCGCTACTACCCCGGTAAACTATTACCCTGACATAGTGTCCTAACAAAACAGAACATAGTAACATAGTTCTCTTAACAACTCAACCATCCACAGTACACCAGTAACTGTCAACAAGCTCAGCTAATTGCCTGAACAGCACGAGTTAACCACCAGAACCAAATGACCTTGTGTTGGCAACACCACTCTGTAAGTGAGGGGACTCAAGGAAAACTGCATAGGGTCCATATTCGCATCTTTCCCAATGGAATTTCATCCTTTCTGTGTAGGTTGAAGAAAACTGTCTTGTATAGGTTGTATAGAATCAGATAATTTTTGGTTATTAGTTTTGTGTTGATATGGATGCCAGTTCACGTAATACTTTGTATTGACTTTGTGAAGCGAAGGGATCTCTTGTGCCTGATTGAGTCTTGTACTGCGGTACAATGGTGTGTTTTGATGTGTTCTGTGGAGTGGTTGCAAGTTCCCGGATGTAAACGAAGGAAAATTGATACTTCTGTTTTGTAGGAAAAACATGTACTATTTATCTCATAGTCTCGCTCTTCATATTTTCACGAATTCTCTTTCTTGTCTGTCGATATTACTCTGCCTCTTGCTCAGTCTTTCTGTGAGTCTCTGTCTGTCTATCTCTGTCTGTCTGTCTGTCTGTGTTTGTCTGTCTGTCTGACGAGGTATCAGGAGGGTTAGTGACGGCTAGGCAGGGAGCCAGCACTAAAGTGGCTGTCAAGCTCGCACCTTTGGCCCAGGTAACGTCTTTCTTTTTCTCTCTCACCCACACGTGGGATGCTGGCTTTCAGTCCACAAACAGACAGTCTCCTCGTCTCACACACAGAACACTTGACAACACGTAGGCAATACCTCCCCCTCTCCTTCCCCCCCCCCCCCCCTCTCTCTCTCTCTCTCTCTCTCTCTCTCTCTCTCTCTCTCTCTCTCTCTCTCTCTCTCTCTCTCTCTCTCTCTCCCTGTCAGCAGCCAGCCAGGGACGGTGCACCTGCCCCCCCCCCTCTCGTAACCATCAATATAATGTCAAGTGTCACGCCACCCCAACCCCCACACCACCCTACCACCTCCCTCCTCCCGCGGATCGGGGGGGGGGGAAGGGGTGGCGTGACAGACGTTACGCAGGCCTGGCGCGAGTTCGTCCAGGTGTTCCGTTACGCCGCGTTACGCCCTGTTACGGTATGTTACGTTGTGTGCCTCCTTGCTGTGTTATGGTATGTTACGTCGTGTGCCTTCTCCCTGAGTTACGTTGTATTGATAATAATGATGATAGTATTAATAATAATAATAATGATGATAATAATAATAATGATAATAATGATTAAATGATAATAATAGTAGTAATGACAGTAATGATAATTGATAATAATGTGATGAATATAACCACAGGAACTAGTAAAAATTTTAGTGTTGTGCTTCATTCTACTCCTCTCATCACTCAGCACCATTTAGGCTCCATACCTTTAAACCCCATAATGACCCCTCCCATGTGAACATTGACCTTACTATGAACCTTCGTCTTGTTCACCTCATTAGAACCCCTTTAATCGTTGATTCCTTTGAATCTCCATTGCCTCATTTGCCTCATTAGAATCTCCTTCGTAGAGTGTCCCCATTAGAACTCCTCCCGCCACTGTTCTTCAAGATGTGGCATTACTGATGATTAGATGGGGAAGGGGGGTTGGGGGGTAATAGTGGGAAGGGTGATGGTAGGGTTAATGGGTGGGGGGTGGGTAGTCTGCACCTGCTCGAGAACATGACAGGTGCGTGTGTGTGTGTGTGTGTGTGAGAGAGAGAGAGAGAGAGAGAGAGAGAGAGAGAGAGAGAGAGAGAGAGAGAGAGAGAGAGAGAGAGCTGTATCCATTTTGTAATTACGTAGTCGGCATATTACTTATTTGTACCGTACCGGGAGGGGTCTACGGTCGCTCCCAAGTGTGTGTTGGTGTTGGTTGCTTGTGTGTGTGTGTATGTGTGTGTGTGTGTGTGTGTGTGTGTGTGTGTGTGTGTGTGTGTTGCGTGCGTGTGCGTGTGCGTGTGGGTGTGAGCCTGGGGTTGGCGCGGGAGGAGACCGTGCGTGTGGAGGGAGCCAGCAGGCCGTGTCAGCGGATATCCGGTGAGGCGCGTGCCAGGGGCCTCACCTGCCAGAAGGAGCAGCCGGGGAGGCGAGCTGAGAGTCTCCTCTGGAACAGGAGGACAAGTAGGAGGGTTCAGGAGTCGTCCTAGATCAGGAGGAGCGCCAGGGAGTCTTTCTAGAGTGGGAGAGGGAGCCAGGAGCCCTCCTATAGACCATGAGGAGGCCACGGAACTTTTCGGTTTATTTGGAATACGTCCAGTTAGCTTTCGCCTTGATCTGTCGTTTTCTGTTTGATGTCAGAGTACAAATTGATAATTTCTGCATCCGTACGTTTGTTTTTAATCTGCATATATAAAAAGGATAAACAAATAGTACAAGGAAGCATTCATGTCAGTTCATCACCACATCCGATGCAAGTGTAAACATGCTGTGTTCGTTCATCCCTGAAAAAATACTGGGTATTTACTACGTCTGAGTTGCCAGATGTCGTTGCTGATCACCAGACACTGTCGAGAAATTTATGTCCTCAACACATGATACTTGTGGACGATCTACTATCTCTCAAGGCGTTTCTTCACAGCCCCGAGCGGATGGAGAGATATGTAGCACTAGGGAAGTGCATGAACTCTGGAATGAAGCTATCGTCATCACGGGCTTTTAAGCTATCTTGCTCAAGGGTTGTAGATCGTCTGGGAGAGAGTGGTGAGTACTGTCTTAGGAGATTGATACGTGTCTTGGGAAAATGGTGAGCGCTGTTGGCGTTGGTTTCAGGGAGAGTAGGAAGGGTGCGTCCCACCACACAAAGGCCTCAGTTAAGGGGACTCAAGGGCTGAGACTCTTTTACTATGCAGTCAAACACAGCCTCCACCTGTGTTTGAGTATCAACCACTCCACCGATTCAATGGTTTTAAGGGACAGAGGGAGCCAGTATGGTAGGGAGAGAAGTAATCTCGCCAACATTTAGCCCGAAGGTCGGGCTGATGTGTAATGCAGGGAAAATCTAGAGTCACGTAGAATGAGTCGTGTGTTACGTGTTGCCAAGCGTTGTGTGCGACGTGGAGAGACTGTATGTTTGTGGACTGAATGCCAGCAGCCAAAGTGTGGGTGAGGCAGAAAGAAAAGATAGCTCTTTGGTTCAAGGAGTGACAACTGACAGCCACTGAGGCGCTGGCACACTGCAAAGCTGTCAGTAACCCTCCTGATACCCAGGCGGGTAGTAACGGTAATACACCTCCCTGGTAGGTGGCTGCCTACCGCCTGCTACCTGAGTGAGAGGGAGATACAGAGTGAGAGGGAGCAACAGAGTGAGGGGGGGGGGGTGGGTTATGGGAGAGAGGGAGAGGGAGGTGGAGAGGACGCCGGCCGCCGTGTCTCCGGAACTGTGGTTGGTGCGTCCGGGTGATGTATGAGGGGGAGGTGGCTGCTGCCTGCCTGCCTCAGGTGATCCTTGGGGAGAGAGAGAGAGAGAGAGAGAGAGAGAGAGAGAGAGAGAGAGAGAGAGAGAGAGAGAGAGAGAGAGAGAGAGAGAGAGAGAGAGAGAGAGTTCATACGTTTGACGAGACTTTGCATGAGACAGGGCTAGCACGAAGTTACTGGTAGATGAATTGACAGACAGATATAATATAGATGGAAAGATGGCTAGATAGATAGATAGATATAGATAGATAGATAGGTAGATGGATAGATAAGGATAAAACATATAAACACCACAAGACTTGGTGAAATAGTCTACGTTCGTCTCACGCCGGGTTTCAATAGCTCCGAAGCTACACCCAGACAACATGTAATAAACAGCCAGCAGGAGATGTATCAGAGTGGAACTTGGTAATTCTGTCTGGTGAATGATCATCTCCTCACTACAAACCGTCATATGATCATTCCTTGAATGGGTTTATCACTTCGGCGTGTATGCTATTAGTGGATAGTCTACCTCAGTGTAGAGTGACGGTTTGAAAACAAAGATTTGTCTCCGTCGCAGTGAAACCTGCCTTCTTTAAGCCTCGGCTTATTTTATTTGGTCACAAGAACCTTGAGTATATTGCTTCATGCATCTGTATCCATGTTATCAAATTTCAGTCGTATATTAAGATTTTGTGTTGTCGTCTCTGAGCCTGCGGTTTTACAGAGAGAATAATCTCAGTTCCTCAAATGTTTGCATCATGTGGCATGTTTATTAGTGCTGATGTTCATCTTCGCCTCCTTCTGGACTCTTCATCAGACCCAGCTTCGTTCTTGTGATGCCTCTTAGACCAGAAATGCTCAGGATATCACACGACTGTTAGAGGCGTGAGAGCCTAGCCTTAAACTTTTACCTCTTACGAATCAGGTTGAAGGCCAAGCCTTCATAACCAATGGCTGTACCGTTGTATTCAGAGCTCGTACCGTCGTGGCCAATGTACCGTCGAACCGAAGGGTCGTGATATGATGTTCATCGTACCTTTGTGATAGATGTACCGTCATGCTGAAGCGTCGTGCTGTCATGTTCATTGTACCGTTTTGCTCAGTGTACCGTCGATGCAGTCGTTCCGCAGTCAACCCAGCTGTTCATCCTCCCTTGGGGATTGATCGGTAGAATTGGTACCTAGAAACCATTTATTGTAGCAGACGGAAATGTATTTATCGGAGCTGACTCATATAAGAACATAACGCATGTAACACTTTATAGAGTAATTTCGTAAGCGTGTTTTCCTTTAGATATGAGACAGTCATAGACTTTATTGATAATTTGACATACACATTTAACAAAGAAAGGGGGTGAAAAGAGAGCATTCATTGCTGTCATGAAATACTGGGATATCATCACAGAAACACGGTTTATCACAGCGAACCAAAAGACAAAAATATGCTCGTGTAGTTTAAAGATTACTGAGAAAATATAAGATAGAAAAATCAGATCTGATAGTGAATGAAGTATTTGATTTAGATATTCAAAATGAATATCGATGGTCGAAGCAACACATCCGGCAACACGGTGAATAATGATTCAAGCTGCGTTGATCATGAAGATACCATTTCCACACTGTGATCAAGGACCCTACGTGCAGTGCGAAGGTGTAAAGTCTTAGAGGTGATCCTGAGCACCTGATGAAGGTATTGGGATGATCGAGTTGGTAGTTATGGATCGACGACGACGGCGTTAACGACCGCGGCAGTTGATGGGTCCAGAGCTCAGGTTAACCAATCCATGGACCTGACGCTGATGAGTTAATAGTGACTGATGAGCCAAGCGTGAGAGAAAGTCTCGCGGGTTGCCCAGCGTCGGCTGGACTTGTTTTAAACGCGTCGTGTCGCGAGGTCGTCTTAGGTCAACCTAAGTTGTCCGTCCGGGCTCTGGTGACCCCCCCCCCCCTCCAGTGAAAGCCACGACAGAGAGAGAGAGAGAGAGAGAGAGAGAGAGAGAGAGAGAGAGAGAGAGAGAGAGAGAGAGAGAGAGAGAGAGAGAGAGAGTCTGGCACAAATCCTCATCGTTTGGTGAAAGTTTGCACGGTTGAGGGAAAGAAGTGTGGCTTTCTTTTTGAAAGGTTGAAGAGAAAGTACGTGGCTGTTGGACGAGAGGATGAAGATCACAGTGGTCCACATTCACTGTAGGAGGAGGAGGATGTGAGGGGCAGTATACGTAGTCTAACCCGTTCTTAAGGATATCCGAAATGGTGTTAGAGAGAGAGAGAGAGAGAGAGAGAGAGAGAGAGAGAGAGAGAGAGAGAGAGAGAGAGAGAGAGAGAGAGAGAGAGAGAGAGAGAGAATCACAAACCACTGTGATTATGTCATTTTTCATAAAAAGAACGTTTTACTTTATATTCTGTCGTAATGAGCAACGCTGCATAAACAGGTGATCAAGTGTAGTCTTAAGCACACAGAAATGAACTGGAATAAACAGTATCATTCAGGAGTAAGATGATGATAGATTTAGGAATAAAGAGAAAAATTATGGTTCAGGCCTGAACATGTGTGTGTGTGTGTGTGTGTGTGTGTGTGTGAAAGTTGCACGGTCAAGCTAATATCCTTGTGCTCTGATTTTCTCCCAGGTGCACTTTCTACGGCTGACCAGCTCTCTCTCTCTCTCTCTCTCTCTCTCTCTCTCTCTCTCTCTCTCTCTCTCTCTCTCTCTCTCTCTCTCTCTCTCTCTCTCCCTCACCTCACCTCACCTCACCTCACCTCACGTGCTGCACAAATGCCCAGGACAGCCAGACTGCGGCCGATGATTCTGATCAGCAGGTTTTATCATCTTGCGAGGACGATGTAAGACCACCTCCAGGTGTTACACCCAGGGAATGATTTAAGGTCGCCTCCTCCGTGTTGGGTACACCATCCTGTAAACCTCTTTATTTGGCTTGGATTCGGTAAAGTGACCTTAACAAACAGGGGCCACAAGAACTGTTATTGCTGGTTATTTATGTCCGTATCAAGCTCGGAAGGCAGCGCCGATAATTTGAACACGGCTTATCATTACACAGGTGTGGAGACGGAGTGTTCGTATGACGTGGTCACGAAGGTTATATAGACACGTTCGTGGTGGGTTTAGGGGTGGGCAACTGAGACCCCCCTGGCATCGATAGGTTTGCACTGGGTTCGAATCTGTCGGAGTGGCGCACATGGAGACGAAGCACTCCGCTCCTCGGACGGGACGCCCAGATGGGTTTGGGTGTAATTGGTAGTCTGGGGAAAGTCCGACTGATTTATTGAATGAAAAATTGCACGTGCGAGGATTATCCCTAATAAGGACAAATTGGATGGCTCGGGGCCCGGTACAGGGCCCTTTCCCTCGGTCTCCAGATGAGGTCCCATAGGGCTAGGGATACCACTCACGCCCCCCACCCCCCACACACACATACATACCCACCCACCCAACCGTCCACCAGGGGCACAGACAGAACATCTCGGGAAGACGGACCCTCAGCGTCTAAGACTCTGCTTCTCTTTAATTTGTGGGGCAGATGAGAGGTTAGGGACCGTGCGAGGGCAACACACGCCCTCTAATGTGGAGGGTGATCGCTGATGATTATCAGGACCAGGAGGAGGGGTTGGTGCTGGGGCTGAGGGGGGTGATAGAAGAGAGGCGCTTGGAGTGTGGGAGGATTGGAGGGAAGGAGGGGGAATGAAAGCACAGACGGGGAAGGGTGAGAGAGAGAGCTAAGGAGTGTGTGTGGGGTCGCAGGCTGGGTACAGAGAGGGAGAACTGAGTGAGATTAGGTGGCGTGCGCGGGGATAGACGGAGGGAAGAGGTTTAAGGGGGAAATGAAGTGTGGGAGTTTAATGATCTAGCTTGTGTTGGTGTGCGTGTGGAGAGAGAGAGAGAGAGAGAGAGAGAGAGAGAGAGAGAGAGAGAGAGAGAGAGAGAGAGAGAGAGAGAGAGAGAGAGAGAGAGAGAGTCTGGTATCTATGTGTAATTACATATTTGTATTGTACGGGAAGGGAGTTCTACACCCAATCTCTTGAACTCTCTCTCTCTGCTATCATACAAAATATTTAAATTGGTTTTCCGTAAGTACTTCTCTACGTTTATTGTAGTCCGTTTCTTACTTGATTCTGACCTCTGGTTGCTGTTTCTTTACATCTCGCAAAGAACTCCTCGGTGTCCTGATTGTCAAATTGATTTTGAAAGTTAAACGTTGTAATCAAGGCTGCCCTTACTCCTTTCTCCTCCTCCTCCGTCGGCAAATTTATGGCCCCAATCTCTCACTGTAACTCAGATTTCTTTTTTCAGGTACCATCTTTGCTGCCCTCCTCCAGTCCTTCTCTGTTAGTTCTTTATGCTTCTTGAAGAGTGGCGACTAGACTTCAAGCTGTAAATTGTTAGCTGAACGTTATATTACTCGTGTACTTAAATTCAGATATTGGTATTCACAAGCAGATAACTTGCTGCCTGATTAATTCAACGGACGTAATGTTTTGGCGAGAGATTGGGTACAAGCCGACCACCCAAGTCCCTCTCACACAGATTCATGTAGCTTTCTACCTGCTAGATTATAGTTATGTCACAGCCTTTCACCGTCTCCCATCTTCATTACCTCTCTTATAGTCGGGTTAGAACTTCTCATCCAAGTATCAGACCTGTCAGCTTTGTAGCTCGTCCAGGGTATTCTATAAGTTGATTCAATTTTCGTTATTCCTTAATTTTCTCATGACCTTAGCATGTTTTTTTTTTTTTTTTTTTTTTTTTTTTTTTTTTTTTTGTGTGTGTGTGTGTGTGTGTGTGTGTGTGTGTGTGTGTAAAGTAAATCAACATTAACAAGCACGGTCAGTACTCCTCATCAGCAACCACTAGGTAGAACCCCACATTAGCAAGCACTAGGCAGCGCCCCTCATCAACAAGCAGCACCGAACATCAACAAGCACCAAGGCTCCATACATCAAACAAGCACAAGGAGGCAGCAGCCCACATCAACAAGCACAGGGAAGCAGCAGCCCCCCCCCCCCTCAACAAGCACGAAGATGCAGTATCCCTCCCCCATCAACAAGGACGGGCAAACACCAATTCAGGAACAAGCACCAGGCATTACCATAACCGCATGGGGTCCGGGCCTTCATCACCAGGAAGCAGCCTTGTAAACAACACGGACGGTACTAATTTTCCAAGATGGAGACGGAGACAGTGAGAGTAATGACCAGCCCCCGCGTAACCACGGGAGGCACTGGTGTTTTATCGTAACGACCAGGGAGCCCCAGACGGCCGCATAACCATGTGTGGCCAGGGCCAGGACCGGCCATCAGGCGATAGATAACCAACCCTCCATTACCTTCACCACACAGGCGTAGATTAGCTCGTGGTGCTTATTTACCAGAGGTGAGATAACCCCGCCAGTAGCAGCCATTACGGCACTCGTCTCTTATTACCTTATCGTTCCCCTGCCAGGGATGAAGCTGTTGGCTTTACGGCCTGTCTTGCTAACCGCAGGAGACGCTCTTCGAGTTGTCGCCATCATTAGCTGTAGATACACCTCGTACGCTGGGCTGCAGAGAAGCAGAAAGATTCAGGAAGGGAAATACGAGGAGTATAAGGACCCTTGAGTACTCTTAGGCACGAAGAAGACAGTAGAGAATTCGTAAACCTTGATAGAAGGTACAGTAACTGAAACGAATGCGGTTCCCCTATATGGATAAAAAGCTGACGGAATGGGGTTAATACTAGACTTTTATTCTTTAGGATTCCCAATGAAAAGCAAAGCATAAGTAGAGATATCAAATTTCCTGGGATTATGGTTTGCTATGAGGTGCTGTTGGCGTGCAGAACTGCAGGCGTCTGCATGACTGAAGCAAGCACGGCAATTTGGCTCTCGAGCACGGCGGTACGACCCTGCAACTTGACGGTACGACCTCTGAGTACGACGGTATGACCCTTGGCCATAAAGGCCTGACCTTTAACCTGACCGTTCAGGGTCAGATCAAAGGCCAGACTCATAGCCAAGGGCTATGGTCGAGGAATTACGCTTCCTCTTTCTTAGCACTGAGCTGGCACTGTGGTTGTACCGGTAATGTCTCTCTGCTGACAACTGGCAATACCGCCTACGCCAGTGTCGGTGAGAGAGAGAGAGAGAGAGAGAGAGAGAGAGAGAGAGAGAGAGAGAGAGAGAGAGAGAGAGAGAGAGAGAGAGAGAGAACGCATGCAGCAATGGCTTTAAGTGTAAGCTCCTATCATCTAAGGTTTCAGTCCCCAACCTCAGTTTATATGCAAACAAAAAGCGAAACTCATAAACAAATTCCTTAGTATTATGTGAATAGAGTAAACTCGCTTTATTTTACATGATATACAGTGAACCCCGAAAACAGGAGCTTGGCTGGTCCTCAGCTTACATGTAAACGAAAAGGTCAACGAGCTTTTAGTTTACAAGATCGTAAGGTTTCGCGTAAACGATATTAGGTTATCGTACATACTGTATTAAGTTGTTGTACACACCACGCCGGGTTATCGCACACACACACACACACACACACACACACAAACGATTTTAGACACAATGCAGAGGATTATACAAGACCTTCATTTACCTCGTCCACTAACCATTTGTCCCCAGGACGTAGGGAGCCACCAAGTCAGCTCGGGGATGGATGCATGATAATTTGGGACAAGGCTATTACTGTGGGCCTCCGCTCCCGCCCCTCGTGCTGCGCCCTGGCCCACGCAAGGGTCCGTCCAAATCATGTTTGGGGAGATTGGTGTTGCCACACGAGCCCAGCTCTTCACGAGAACTGAGGCAGCAGCTGTACCATCACGTGGAAGGCATTTCCTCGATGGTACGGTCAGAACACATTCTAGACGGACGAGTCTCAAAACCCTGCTAGTGTACGTGATGGCCCAGGAAGCGATAGAGTTTGAGCATCATTGAAACACGTCATCAGCCTTAGTGTGAGCACGAGGGATTACCTCTAAGAAGACAGAAGACTGAAGCTATGGTCATGGTCACGAACGCTAGAATTAGGTGTGATTTATATCAAGGAAGTTGATGAAATATTTTGATTACTTCTCGTACTTTATGGAGCAACAGTTCGTTGACATAGAAAATATCAGAATATATCCATTTGCACGGTAAATGAATATCCCATGTCCCCTTATCTTGCACGATAGATCGTCCCATGGCTCTTCACCTGCACGGTAAGCATCCCATGACTCCTCATCTTCACAGTAGGCATCCCGTGGCCTCTCATCTCCGCCACCACCTGTTCGTCTCCGCCGGACGAGAGCTGATCAAAGGCAACAAAGGCGCCGCCGTCTTCACGGTACAAATTATCACCACGAGAGTAAACGGTCGAAGGTCAGCACAGCTTTCCCAGGACCTGGCCTGTCACTCAGGGCGTACACACACACACACACACACACACACACACACACACACACACTGGTGAGAGGCTGTATGCAAGAGTCACTATGTTTCAAAATTAACGTGATGTTCATCTTGTCATGCCCGGGAAGTCTGTCCTCCCTCTGTCTGTAGCAGTAAAGATCAACTTTTTTTTGTGACTCGCTGTGAGACGCCACACACAGGTGAGACGCCACACGCAGGTGAGACGCTACACACAGGTGAGACGCCACATGCAAGACGAAAGAATTCAACTCCTGCTTTTACGCAAGCAAATTAAGGCCTGTGTTTTTCTCTTGCTCGGAAAAAAATAACAACAAAAGATGTACATCTTGCTTCTAGTGGTTGAGCTGATTCTGCATAGGGTTTACATTTCGCCTCCAGTGGCCCAGGTGATGCTATATAAGGTCTATATTCTGCCCTCTAGTGGCGGAGGTAACACTCTCTTGCCCCCTGGTCCGCAATTACTCCAGGCTGGGGCTCCGTGCCAGGGGCAGGGGCAGCAACACGCGAGCGGTGGTGTCATTCACGCGAGCCATGGCTCTGCCCAGGGAGGCTGTCTCGTCATGGGAAAGATTCCGGTGCAAGGTTCGAGTCTCACGCTACTTCTGGGAATGACCTGGAGCAAGGGGCAGTACCCTCTGGGGAGTTACCTTTGGAGCGGTGCCCCGAGGGGGAGCTACACTTGGAGCTGTACCCCGAGAGAGTTACCTGCAGAGAGCTACTTCAATAGAGTAACCCCGAGGAGTAGTAACCTCATGAGAGTTACTTGTGAAGCAGCATGACCTTTCTATCCTTGAACAAGAGGGTGTGACCTTTGGGTACGATGCAGTGGAACGGAAGAGGGTGAAGTGAAGTGCCTGAGGACGACGATGTGTGGCGTGAGGCGGGCTGACCGTGGCATTGATACAGAGATAGAGAGAGGTGTGGTGGTAGTGAACATAGTCTGACTGTGAAGGCCGACCAGGTTTTGCTGAAATGGTACGTACATAAGGAGAGGACGAGGGGGGAGAGGCTGACGAAATGGATGTGTGTGTGTGTGTGTGTGTGTGTGTGTGTGTGTGTGTGTCAGAAGTGGAGGGAACAAGGATGAGGGGAGAGACTGAGAAAGAGATATAAGATATAGGGCACTGGGGTTGTGGGATGTGAGTATTCAGAGGCAGGTGGGAGAGAGAAGCGCTAGATAGGAACCTGGGTTGATGTGCGTTGTATGGCGGAAGACGTACTGTAGCGGGGCTGAAACGGTCAAGGTAAACCACGGAGGAACATGTGGGGATTGGGTTTCGACGGTAGATTATGACACACGACTGCGACGATAGTTTTTCCTTGCGAGACGTATACGAAGAACGCCATTACAATCTAGATAGATATGAATGAATGATAAATGATTTTCATATGACGATAATGACCCGGGAAATATATCATTATGTTATCTCCGTGGTGTGAGCTGATGGTAGGGGAAGATCTGATTGTTATTTGATACCGCACTGTCAGCTGCAGGGGCAGGGCACTCTGAATGGGAAACGCAATACTTGATGTTCATACTAGGGAGGTATACATGTGTTGTTGTTATTGTGTTGCTGCTATTGTGTAAGTGGCAGTGAGTGTGTGTGTGTGTGTGTGTGTAGAGAGAGAGAGAGAGAGAGAGAGAGAGAGAGAGAGAGAGAGAGAGAGAGAGAGAGAGAGAAAGAAGCTCTAACTAGGCTATCGACTGAAGAATTTCTTTTTTCTTTACTGTACGGTTGATGGCGCCTTGCCGTTGTAAACACTAGTTTACTGTGTTCTTGATAAAGTCTTTTGTTCGTGGTATTGATGGTGGAGTAGAGACGGAGCACAAGCGGCTCCTCACTGGTGTAGTCCACTGGGGATGACGAGAAAGTTAAGGCAAACCGGCAGAACAGTGATGATGCAGCTGAGAATAGATTCCAACTTTACTTTCTGCCTGTTACAATTATTATTATTATTATCATTATTATTATCATTATTATTATTATTATTATTATTATTATTATTATTATTATTATCATTATTATTATTATTATTATTATTATTATCATTATTATTATTATTATTATTATTTTTTTTTTTTTTTTTTTTTTTTTTATACTTTCTCGCTGTCTCCCGCGTTTGCGAGGTAGCGCAAGGAAACAGACGAAAGAAATGGCCCAACCCCCCCATACACATGTACATACACACGTCCACACACGCAAATTTACATACCTACACATTATTATTATTATTATTATTATTATTATTATTATTATTATTATCATTATTATCATTATTATTATTATTATTATTATTATTATTATTATTATTATTATTATTATTATTATTATTATTATTATTATTATTATTATCATTATTATTATTATTATTATTATTATTATTATTATTATTATTATTATTATTATTATCATTATTATTATTATTATTATAAGAGGAGTGCGGGTAGGTTGCTGGAAATCCTTCCCTATTGTATTAGTACTTTCCAAATGAAGGCCATTGACCAGGGCATCACTTGCAAGGGTCGCACTTGTCTTGATCTTGGGTCGTGCCGTTGTGCCTCAACGGTCGCACCATCACCCCTCGAAGGTCGTACCGTCGTGCTCAGTGGTCGTGCCGTGGTGTTCCCTGGTCGTACCGTCGTGCTCAAGGAGTTAGGTAGAATGCAGTCCAATTTCCTCTCTAAGCGCCAGCAGTAGCAGCAGCCCGCCGCCTAACCAGACACCGTTCTTAATACTGTACAGCTTTATTGTAAGATATCTCGATCAGAAAAACCATCATCATTCTGGACATTACAATACCATCTCACCCCACCAACCCTCCACCCAGGGAACACGAGCGGCCGGGCCACTTTCAAAGCCCAAGAGAACTAATGATGACGAGGGAAAAACCCGGCTTAAAGAAACTTATGGAAAAATGGTTATCAACTGCGATCTCAAATTGGCGCCCTACGCACCAGCACATGATAATGGAATGTTCGAGTCACCCTAAAGATTAGACATGAGAAATTTGCTTTCGCGAAATCCAGACTCATTTATAACCTGCCTCGTGATTGGTATTGCCTTGGGCTCACGACGTAAGTTGGCATAGACCGTTTCCCTCGTGACGGTAAAAACTGCGACATTTCGACAGAAAACAAATTACGGTGTTTTGATTTATATTTTCACGTGGGGAGGTCGGGAAGGGGTTGGGTTTGTTGATAAGAACTGCTAAATCTCCGGAGTGAGGACAAGGTGCACCTCACGCGTGGTGATTCGACCAGGAAATAATGAATTATATATAAAAATGACTATTGTAGTGTGGATTCAGAACTCCTCGTTCCTTCGATTTAATTTCTCTCTCAACTGACGCAGACGAAGCGCACAGCCGACAGTAGATTTCTCTGCTCTGTTAACGTTGCAATGATAGAACTTCAGAGTACCGCTCCGTTCCAGTCCGTTCCGTCCCATATTCGTTCCATACCGCACCGTACCGCTCGAGCCCTTCGTGCCCCGTCCCGTTCAGCATGGCATCTCACCGTACCGTCCCGTACCGTGCTGTAACTCACCTGCCGACTACCCAGTACCGTCCCGTACCGTGCTGTAACTCACCTGCCCACTACCCAGTACCGTACCGTACCGTCTGGGGTGTGTCAGGTTCTTTCACATTATCAGCGGGATCATCGTCCGGCAGGCCTGGAGGGGGCGACTCACTCCCACTCCGGCTACTTCGGCTACTTTCCAAAGCTGCATTCTTGGACGGCTCTTCACCCAGCCCGTTCAATTAAGAGCCTCTCCTCCCCCCATCCTCCTCCTCCTCCTCTTCTTCCTACTCCTCCTCCTCCTCCTCCTCCTCCTCCTCCTCTCGACATAAAAACCACCACGATCTGGTTCAAATTTCCCCCATCTTTTTTTTTTTTTTTCTCTCTCTCTCAACATGATCTTTCACTATAACTTTCGAACGGACCACCTGCCGCGAAGGAGGTTGGTACGGGAGGAAGGGAAGCGAGGTACTTCTTCTGTCTTACGGGAATGGTGGAAATTGAGAGGTAAACATCATGTCCACGCAGGGTTGAAGCGGTAGCGGCCATTCACGATGATCTCTTAAGGATCAGATTGGCTCAGATGGCTCGGGGGGAAAAACAGGGTATAAGGCCCCCTTTTTTTTTTTCTTTTTTTTGCCGCTCGCCGCCGCAACAAAACAGCGATCAACTTCTTGCAGAGCCGTGAAACTCCGCCACGTAGGAGAGAGACACAGCACGATGGACGTAATGGTTGTAGATCCATGAGTAATACACGTAAATCACAACCTTATATCCCGTGTTTGGTCAGCACTGTCTTCCCCTCCCTGCCTGCAGCTGGCCTCTCTGCTTGTACGTTTCAGGTTTTGAGAAGATCTTGTTCGTGGATGGTTCGTCCCCTCCCACCCTTGCCTCCAAGACCCCCACCTCCCCACCCCCCGATACACTGAAGAACTTACCGCGATATCAGTCTCCTTAACACGAACGAGCAGGGGACGTTTACCACCGGTGCATCCACCTCACTCTGACCCGAGGAGTGGGACTGGAGGTCGTGGAGAAGGAAGGACCAGCTTGAGCAGGAGGGCCACGTTGTGTCCTCAACAGCCTCGTCATCGAAGTATCTCTCCCGACCGCTCGACCAGTGACCCCCTTATTCGACCGGCGAGGGTACCAACCTCAGTTTGGTGGCAGTTTTGGATTGACTACGCAGTACTTGTGGTTACATCAACCCACCTGTCTTGGCTACGTTGTGGTGTGATGTGGTGGTAGTATTGATTGTTACCGACCACTGTTATTGGTTACACTGCTCATCACGTATCGTCTGCATGCTTTATCATATCAAGTTCAGAAACGTGGTTGAAAAAAAATCTAAGGTTTAGAATTTTGCTGCGAGTCCTGGCGTGTGTCTGCCTATATCTACTCTGCCTATATCTGTGTGATCGAAATAAAGTAAGTTCGAAGCGACAACAAGGATAGGCTTTCAAACTTGGTAGATAAATTGATTATGACTAAAGAGCACCGTCAGAATGCTTCCTGTGCAGTACTTCCCAGAAAGAGAAAACTACTTTTTTTTTTTTCAGTCCATGTATAATGGAGCAAGTGTTTATGTGGACTCTGTCCGGCACAGGTCGCTACTGTTAGGAACCAGAGAAGCCACCACGGTCAGAGCTACCGAACAGGCCAGCACCGGTTAAGGGTCTGGGGAGGGGAGGACCGCGCTGTTGGTGGGGGTTTGGGGAGCGAAGGGCCTTGCCAGGGTTGAGGGTTTGGGATGGGAGGGGTGCGTAGGAAAATTGGGGTTTTGGGAGGAGAAGGTCGTGCTGGGGTGAGGGATCTAGGGAGTGGAGAGTCTCGCAAGGGATAGGGGGGTCTGTGGAGGGGAGGGCAGTTCAGGGGGTTGAGGTCTGAGGAAGGGAGGGAGGACCGAGCGGGGAACGGAGGTCATATAGCGAAGGAAGAATTTATGTGGACTATGTCCGGACACCCAGGCGGCTAATATGATCGAAGCTTCGAAGCCCAGAATGATCGAAGGCCGGCCGAAGAAGCTAGTTTTGAGAGATTTTTGATACAAACAGCTTCACCCATCCCCACACTGTCCACACGCACAGCTTCACCCATCCTCGCACTGTCCACACACACAGCTTCACCCATCCTCACTCTGTCCACACACACAGCTTCACCCATCCTCACTCTGTCCACACACACAGCTTCACCCATCCTTACACTGTCCACACACACAGCTTCACCCAACCTCACACTGTCCTCACACACAGCTTCACCCATCCTCACACTGTCCGCACACAGCTTCACCCATCCTCACACTGTCCTCACACACAGCTTCATCTGATCCGAGGACATCCAAAGTGATTTGTTCTGACGTAAAAATAGCCAGTCTGAAATTACAATACCCACACACACACACACACACACTTACCATGACCCTCTTGTATAACCCACGGATCTCGCCACATGTTTTCCGGTACAGTCCACCACTGCAACTGTACCCACACAACACACGCAAGTCTCCCTTCATGAACCTTTCGCAGCGGTGTCCGCACCGGCGGGTTTTTGCTGTAGTACCTCAGTGTATAAACCAGTAGCTGGCCAGGTAATGTCCCAGTTACGTGGATTGACGGAGAAAGCAGACCCACAGTACCCAGACAGAACCCACAGTATCCAGACAGAACCAGCAATACCCATATCGTACCGTGAACCTGTACGTTCTGTGTATATCCCTAAGCGAGGCTGTGGTGGGAGGAAGTGCTCCCGGGCCAGGTTGGGCCACAGAAGAACCGATGGTAACCTCTGGACTCCTGAGGAGGACCAGGCAGACGGTCGAGTCCGTCGCATCCAGTAGAACCTCTAGGCGCTTTTCAACCTTCTGTCCAAGAAGGAAGGTTTGGAATATCCTATATAGCAGGATTTCTGGACGTTCCGTAATATTCTTCCCTTGAGCAGGTCTCACGGCATCCTAGAGGTTCAAGGATCCGATCCTGCGGTTGGAGTGGCTTCAGGGCTGCGATTTGAACTACTGTTACGGAGCTGACCGTTACGTCGCGGGTAGCTTGGCTGACCCCTCCCAAAGTACCAGTGGGAGTCGTCTTCAATGTCAAACGAAAGAACTCTGGTATTACTGTCTTCAGTTTCTGGTAAATGATAAGTCCCACCCCGCCACACACACACACACACACACACACACACACACACACACACACACACACACACACACACACACACACACACACACCAGGAGTAACATATGAACATTAATGGAAGTAGCTGGCATCTGATCCTGTATGGGGTGTGACTTAGTTCAGTAAGACCGATGGTACACGTAACCATTACCATGATACGTGTACCATAACCCCCGTACCATTGCCATGGTACGTTTACCGTAACCATGAATGAGAGAGGCAGGTACACTGGTTCTTAATGGTCCTTTTATACCCCATGGGGTCCACTATAAGAGGATGTGGGGGAAGGGGTAGTACGATACTTTACGAGCACTAATGACAAGGCAGGGCCAGCGAGTAGCGCTTACCACGGGAAAAGCTAGAGTTAAGAAGAGCGAGTTGTGTGAGTTACGTGTTGTCACGTGCGTGAGATGGGGAGACTGTGTGAGCTTATGGATTGGATGCTAGCAACCCATGTGAGAGAGAGAGAGAGAGAGAGAGAGAGAGAGAGAGAGAGAGAGAGAGAGAGAGAGAGAGAGAGAGAGAGAGAGAGAGAGAGAGAGAGAGAGAGAGAGCAGGACCTCTCTCTACGTAATGAAACTATAAATCAAGAAACATCAATTGCTACTAATAATAAAAATGTTGTCCTTCATCTTTACAGTGTTTTGGTCTAAGATTACATGAGATTAGTCTTCAAACACATCACAATACGAATAATCCGGGCCCTAGCAAAGCCACGCACTGATACCACAACCCGTTACTCAGATGTCCAAACAAGTAGTATTTCCCGGAAGCTTGCTCATTGGCTTCTGTTTTGGCAACACTTGTTGTCTGTTGGATCAGCTGTAGTTGCGTCAGCTGTGGCTGTTTGGTCAATACGTGCGATAAGCTGGCCAAGTAGAGCCTGGCGCCAGCCCCAGGGGGGTGTTATAGGATAAGAAACCATGTTTGTCTTTGCCTTCGAAAGTGGAATCATGAGCTAAGATTCAAAAGGAGTGTCAGTCATATATTCTACAGTGAAGACTATGAATAGAAAAGACTTCTCCCTCACGTGCACAGATCTGTGTATCACGCGTGACAGACCATGGCAATGTTGATCCTCAAAACAGTACTTGTCGAACAGTTACTGTGAGCGATACAGACGTTCAACACCAACGAGATACTCTGCCTCACGTGTGACAGAAATGAAAACTTCTATTCCTCAAGCAAAAGAAAATGAGAACCTCTGTATTTCCTTCTTATTTAAGACAGCGGAGCACGGACATCTACTTCGAAGGAGATGTCTCGAAGGACTCAATGTCTCTTATCAGAAGGGCATGGTTCTCCTGACCGTAAGAACTCAGATTCAGTCCTCCTGACTAGAAGGATTCGATACCCTAGACAAGAGGGACTCTATCTCCTAATCAGAAGGACTCGATCCTCTGACCAAAAGGATTCGATCCCCGAACCAGAAGGGTTCGATCCCCCCTGATAAGACCCCCTAATGCGACTGGCGCCTCCGTGTTTGTGTTAGAGAGGGAGTCTGATATAGAAGCTATTGGCAGGAGAGGAGCCGAGAATTCATCCAATTAACAAATCTTATTACAAAACCGAACCATTAAGTAGACTTTTACAGGAATGGCCTCATCCATTTGTCTTTAATAAAGGCATGCAATGTAGAAATGTTTTCAGTCATCAACAGATTAGACTATCTTTTTGTATATGATCACTTACTCCATTCCCAGTTATATGGAATGGAGCAGGTTCACACAAGCCTCTCAAATGATAATTAGAATGATAATGTTGATAATGATAACAATGATTATGATAATGATTACAGTTATAATGAGTTTCAAACACTTTACAGATGTTTCATAATTTGAAAGATATATTTTCTTCAATATAGGACGTGGAAACGTTTTTTATTTCTTATTCAAGTTTCGAACATTAGATTTCGTGTGATTCATAAATCCTGTGTCAGCACTAGAGGAAGATGCAGTAATATAGTTGAGCGGAACACAAACATTCCAATTCTTTGCATTATTCAATCTTGTAACAAAAATACACTGCGAAAATTCAGTGGTTTTACGGGAAGTTCAAGACTGTCTCACTCTTCGTAGGAGTACGTAAGAGTACAGTGTCTCATTTCATTGTGGGAGTAGTAGACTTTTACGTGATGGGAGTACATGGGAGTACAAGTGAATGACTGATAGAAGACCGAATGGTCTGTGATCAGGTTATATGCTGCAAGACTTGAACATAACATTCTTATATTCTTCTCCACATGTATCAAGAGAGACCTTCATCTTCCCTCGATGTATATCTTGCTTAGATATATCTCAAACCTAAGGAAGTTATACCAAAAAACAACGCGCTCTATTACTCTTCAATACAAGCTTCGACGCTGGCACAGGAACTGAAAGAAATTTAGAGGTTGTACATTTCCAGAATAGAGCCATAGTAGATATCCATCAGTTGTATCCAGTTTTCGTATAAATTCTGTTCCTCATTGATAAAAGTCAGAACAAATTGGCATTCTGTCCTTAACCTTCGTTACTATCGGGAATTAACGTGTCGTTTACCTGCAGGAAGGCAGTAAAATACGTGTGCTATTATCACCCGAACAATCTCGGACTCCAATGTGAATCCCCCGAGCTGAGGGATTCCTGATCGTCCACAGTAAATTCCCCAGTGTCACGACCCAAGTTATCCGGACCATCTCAGAGAACCGGATCGCTAGCATTAAACTCTCGTCCGCCCCCACCGTGTTATCTCGGGTGCTCCGTCCCACCACAGAGCAGCGCTATCAATATATAACACATGAAAGAGATTGGTTCACTCACCCCCCCCACCCACCCCACTCTGGCTGGCCTCCGCCCCGTTTTCTCTCCCCCCCCCCCCCCCCGCGTATGCTCTCTCTCTCTCTCTCTCTCTCTCTCTCTCTCTCTCTCTCTCTCTCTCTCTCTCTCTCTCTCTCTCTCTCTCTCTCTCTCTCTCATGTGAACAGTATTTCAGATCAGTGTCTTCTCTACTCGTTCTTTATGAAGAGAGTACGTAATCTGATGGGGTAATGAGGGGAGGGAGGAAGGTCTGCAGGAGAAGAAGACAAACTGAAACCTTAGGAAGGCCCTGAACCATCTCCCTCATGGGTCATATATTGATACCGGTGCTCAGTCGTTACCAAGTCTTGTCCTTGTTCCTCCTCTGTACCCAGCTGGTCGTAGCGGTCTGTCCCTTTTTCTCCTCCTTCCCCTTCTTAACGTAATTTTTGTTGTTCTTGTTCTTTTCCATCTCTTCCGTTCCTTTTCCGTCCATATCTTACTCCTCTGGCCTCTTCTTTCGTCGTACCTCATCTTCCGTACTTCCCTCACTCCCCACCTGCTCCAGCAACCTCACACATCACCAGGTTTTCATCCTCACCTCGTACCATCACTCCTCACGCACTAGATTACTTTGTGTTTGTCTTTCGTTAGTGAGGCTGCTGGCCACCAGGGGGGGTTTGGGGTTACATTACACCTTCCGTCTCCTGTTTACGTCTCCTGTCCACACATTACCACATTCACCATCATTCCTCCTCTACCACCCCACTTAACGTATTGTTTGTTTATGCTCTTCCCGTTCTGTCTGTCAGTGTTTATTTACTTTTCTTTTACACTACATAATCTTAATATTTGATTTGTATGATTTGAATTATGTTCGATGTCTCAGTACACGCAGTTTAACAAGTTCTTGCAGTAACTATGATATATCTTTCTTGTTTTGCTTCCGTATGATGTAACCTGATCTTTCTCTTATTTCTGTCTTTTTGCTGTATGACTTTCCTTTCTTGTGACATTCATTCTCTCTTTCTCTTGTGTATTCGAATATGTAGTTCCATAATAATTATTTGTGTGTATCTGCTTCGAGTATTAGTTCATACAGTATCATCCATTAAATCATTACTTTTCTCACATTTTGTTTTATTCTCGGCCTCTTTTTTCCGCTATGATTTCCTTGGCCTTCATCTTTGGTGTCTTCGTTATCTCAAATTGTTCTCCTGATTCCTCGTAGCAGCGTGGGGCGTGTGGAGCAGGTGATAACGACTGGTCACCAGGTGTGTACACGGAGGAGCCCGGCAACAGGGGGGGAAAGTAATGACCTTAGGGACTTGTCTCAGTAACACAGGTCCAGTCCACTCTCACTCCCTCTCATGATTATAACCACATCAATCTGTCTCACTACCTATACAACCATCTCTCTCTCTCTCTCTCTCTCTCTCTCTACTGGTGTGTGTGTGTGTGTGTGTGTGTGTGTGTGGACCTATCTCTCTATCTATCTGTTGATGTCTGGATCTTTATTTGATTATCTCTCTATTTCTGTATATATCTTTACATGTGTATACTAATATTCACACAGAGATTAGACAGATAGATAGCTAGCTATGTAAACACACACACACACACACACACACACACACACACACACACACACACACACACACACACACACACACACAAGAGCCAACGTCCTCGTGGTAAATGTTCCCACATCATTAGTACACACACATGTACACGTAGCAAGGCCGTGTACACACACATGTACACCTAGCAAGGCCGTGTAAGCGGTGGAGCAGCATTAGTTACGCCAGGATCGTCACTACCACTGCCACCACTGCCCTCTCACGTTACGGCACCAGCACCAGACGGAGCAACACCCAGGCAACACATGGGGAGGTCCTGGTAGCTCAACACCCAGGCAACACATGGGGAGGTCCTGGTAGCTCAACACCCAGGCAACACATGGGGAGGTCCTGGTAGCTCAACACCCAGGCAACACATGGGAAGGTCCTGGTAGCTCAACACCCAGGCAACACATGGGGAGGTCCTGGTAGCTCAACACCCAGGCAACACATGGGGAGGTCCTGGTAGCTCAACACCCAGGCAACACATGGGAAGGTCCTGGTAGCTCAACACCCAGGCAACACATGGGGAGGTCCTGGTAGCTCAACACCCAGGCAACACATGGGGAGGTCCTGGTAGCTCAACACCCAGGCAACACATGGGGAGGTCCTGGTAGCTCAACACCCAGGCAACACATGGGGAGGTCCTGGTAGCTCAACACCCAGGCAACACATGGGGAGGTCCTGGTAGCTCAACACCCAGGCAACACATGGGGAGGTCCTGGTAGCTCAACACCCAGGCAACACATGGGGAGGTCCTGGTAGCTCAACACCCAGGCAACACATGGGGAGGTCCTGGTAGGTCAGAACTCACAAGAGACCGGATGTTCCTCTCAAGAAGACTCATGTGACACATGCATGACTCATGTGACACATGCGTGACACATGTGTCACACACACATGAGACACATTTGAGACATGAGAGACAGAAGGCGGTGGACATACCGAGCTGGTATGCATCAGTGGAAGCCAAGGTTTGGTGTGTCATTACCCCAGTCTCTCTCTCTCTCTCTCTCTCTCTCTCTCTCTCTCTCTCTCTCTCTCTCTCTCTCTCTCTCTCTCTCTCTCTCTCTCTCTCTCTCTCTCTCTCTCTCTCTCTCTCTCTTTCCCAACATATCCCTCACCGCTAAACACCCTCCCCCACATTTTCCATGACCCAGTACTCATCTCCTCCTTACACTCTTGTCACCAGCACCAGCATAACATCCCCAACTTTCCCCATCACCCGCGCGTTGTTCTCCAACACCAGAGCAACACCCTTTCTCCAACAATGAGCATATCCCCACCCCTTTCCCCCCAGCCTCTTCTTCACTACTGCAGCATCTTCCTCTTCTACCCTTTCCCAGCCTACCCTTCCTCCTCCAGTGCACCCTCCTCCCCAGTGCGTACGCCCCACCAGTACAACATCCCCGCCCCACCCCAGGTCTTCCCAGCTCTCCCGGTCCACAAAAACCAACCCGTCTGAGTAGTTCGTGACTTCCTCATTACATCCAAGAGCTAAACCCAGCGCCACCGGCCCTAAAGACGTTATCATCGTTGCTTCATTACGCCGTGCCGTTCTTAATCTACACCCGTGGTTTGGCCTCCTCTTGCCCCGCTAGCACTCAGAGTTCAAGTTAGGTTATCGATGTATCGAGGAATCAGCTGTTCTCTGACCACGGAATAAAAGACATAGGCAAAATTGATACTACAGTGAGGGTAAGTCTAGGGTATATAGGCTGCCAGCATACCCCGACCCTGCTGAGGGGTTGTGGAAGGTTGTAGAGAGTTATGGAGGGTTGTACAGGGTTACAGATATATGTAGAGGGCTGCAAGGGATTACGGAGGGTTGTGGGGAGTTATAAAGGTTTATGGAGGGTTGTAGAGGGTTATGGACGGCTGTAGAGGGTTGTGGAAGGCTAGAGATGTTTGTATAGGATTATGGAGTGTTTTAAAGGGTTGTTTAGGGCTATAGAGGTTTGTGGAGGATTGTTGTGGAGGGGTGTCAACGGCTTTGTGGAGTTATGGAGGTTGTAATGGCTCGTAAGTATTTGTTTTAGTCTGTGAATTCATATGTTGGGTTGGTAGCAGAAGACTGTGATGAATATTACAGTTCATTTTGTTTTTCGTTACAATATATATATATATATATATATATATATATATATATATATATATATATATATATATATATATATATATATATATATATATATATATATATATATATATATATATATATATATATATATAAATATATATATATTTTGTGGTTTTTTGGTAAGGTCGAAGAATTTTGCTGTTGTTGGTTTTGTAGCGGTGTGGTTGATTTGCGAGAGTTATAATGGGTTGTTAGGAGTTGTAGTTGGTTGTACCGTCGCCGTGTTGTCGTGCTCAAGGATCGTACCATTGTGTTCTATAGTTGCAACGTTGTCTTCACATATCCTTCGAGCCCTAACCCGCTCCTAGGGAGGTAGGATCTCCTGTCACGCACTCTTGAAGGCGCAGGATCCCCGTTCACGCATTCCTGGAGACGCAGGATTCCGGCCAGCGCAGGACCCACCCTGTGTAGGATCCTGGCCAGTGCAGGATGTGCCCCTCAGCCGTCCTAGAGTAATGCTCCCATAAATAGGAACCCAAGACGCCCTAGGATTTTCAGTGATATTCGCGTAGTTCCAGAAGTGTGTTGTGTGAGAGGAACTGGTCATAATCTTGGGTTTACAGCAATAACTGTGAGTCTATCTATCTATCTATCTGTCTATCTATTTATCTATCAGTCTATCTATATATCTATCTGTTTATCTATATCTATATCTATCTATCTATATATCTATCTATCTATCTATCTATCTATCTATCTATCTATATATATATATATATATATATATATATATATATATATATATATATATATATATATATATATATATATGTAGTGTGTACAACGAATAGTCATTCTTCGGTATTTTGACGTATTAAATGTCTTTTTGCCTTTCTAAATCTAATCGAGTAACCTTTTTTAATTTTGTGTCTTACGTTGTAGTCTCTAACTTTTTGAATTTCATAATCACCATAATCAGTAGTGGATTGTGTCTTATCGTTTTTTGAAACTGCATCGTATTTCATAGAAACAATCAATCGTGAGGATATTCAAATATCAGATTCTAAAGTTTGTTTTTGAAAAGCGAAGCGAGAAGATCTACTCTCCAACAGTTTCCAAGACTATATAGGACTGCCAGTCTCAGCACTTCAGCAGCCTCCAAGGCTACAGCTGGCAACCACAGCAGTCCAGCAGCCTCCAAGGCTACAGCTGGCAACCACAGCATTCCAGCCGCCTCCAAGGTTAGAGCTGGCAACCACAGCAGTCCAACTGCTACTAAGACCAGGGCTGCCAATCACAGCACTCCAATATCCTCCAAGGTCAGAGTAGCCCACCACAACACTCTAAGACCTATAACAGCCAGCCACAACACTCAAATAGCTTCCAGAACAAGAGTTACCAACAATAACACCCTCGACAGCCTCCAAGGCTAGAGCTGCCTACCACAACACTTCAGGAGCCATCCAGTGTAGAACAACGAACCACAGCGCGCCAAAAGCCTCTAAAACTAGTCATTCGTAACACGCCAAGACCCTACAAAACTATTCAGCTACAATACGCCAAGAGCCCTCGAAAACGTATTAGCCACAAAACATCAACAGGCTTCAAAACTAGCCTGTTACAACCTACAAAACTAGTCAAGCATATTACGTTATAGCCTTAAAAGCTAGCCAGGTAGACCACCTTAGCATCATCTGAAAGTAGCCATTCATAAGTTGTAAAGCTAGGATGCCACAACACGCCAGTAGCATCGTAACCTAACCGGCCAGAACCGACGGAAGTAGCCAACCACAACACGCCGACAACCTTCACAACTAGCCAACCACAACAGGACGCAAACCTCCAAAACTAGCCAACCACAATGCGCCGCTAAACCTCGCCAACCACAATGCGCCGCCAAACCTCCAAAACTAGCCAACCACTCCAAAAAAAGAAATATGTGGCTACATTCGACCGAGGAACCACCATCGCTGGGCGAATTCCAGGCCGAGCTTAGAGAGCGTTCCCACACTCCCCTGAGCCCTGCCCGCCCCAGACGACGGCACCATGGCATTCCTCCTCCCCGCCCTACCCCACCCCTACCTTTTTTTTTCTTTTTCAACACTACGGCAACTGTGGGTCACAGTTTCCGTATCTCCTCATCGTAGGCACGGCCACGCCAGCGGAAAGCAGGCCGGCACTGAGAACGACTATATGATATCACAAGGAAATTACCGAGTGTAGGGGAGGGGAAAAAACCAGGTGATTTATGTATGGTGTTGCAACTGTGTCTACACCCTACTCCCCCCCCCCCTCTCATCCTCCCTTCTATCCCTCCCTCCGCAGTACACCACCCTATCTCACCCCACCCACCCACCTCACTCACTATCCCTCCCTCACCATCACCTATTGGGTCATGACCTCCCGCGCTGACCCCTGGTCACGTAGCACGTCTCGTCACGTCAGGAGGTGAGGCCACTTCATATTATGGGGTCGACTCCACCTCAGCATGTCAGTAGGCAAGCACGAGGTCCCCATCACGAGGCTGGCGCTGAACCTTCTTTGTCTTTAGCTACGTGGCGTGAGGAGGCAGCAGGTCCTCCCCCAGCCTCACCCCAGCTCCGAGCAGCGGCGCTTGTTCCTTGACATTCGCTGACTTGTGAGGTAACTAACCAGCTGGAGAGGGAGGGAGGGAGGAGAGAGAGAGAGAAGGTTTGCAGGGGAATATAGTATAGGAGCCAGCCCTTCGCACAGCGCCCTGGGGAACTCACAGCTCCGGCCCGCGCAGCCATACGGACGCCCTGAACTCTGTTCTCGGAGAACGTCATGTGATCGGCTGGACATATTGACTCAGAATTATGAGAATCTTGACGTGCTCCGCTTATCACCGTCCAGGCTGTTGTGCACCCCAGGCTTATCCTTGTGCACCCCAGGCTTATCCCAGGATTACAGAGGTCACACAGAGGGTCTTAGTCAGACCCCTCTGGGCTGATGATTATGACATGAATGATTACAAAGTTGGTTCATTACATAAGCTTACAGTCATTCACACAGTAAATTGCACTACTCGATGAAAAACTTGTATACAGTTTTAGAGTTTCATTCATCTTATTAACAGAAGTTGTTTGTTTGGACGTATTCCTTGAAGATTCTATTTCTTCAAGTCTGAGGCGTAGTGTTCAAGCGCGTGTCTATTTGTCTGGCCCCAGACAATAGAAATCACACTATTGAATCCCCAGAGAGGCCAAGGCGCCAATAGTACCTACAGCCTAGCCTTACTTAGCATCCTCTTCTGATCTACCAATCTTGTTGCTCTCTCAGGTCACATGTTTCCTTGATACATCTCATTTTGATGCAAAATAGATCTACTAGTGCCTGTTTCCTCTCGTGTTTGCCTGTTATTTCCAGTCTGGAGTTTCTGTACGTGATGAAGATGAATATTGTGAGAAATTAGCTTCTTAGGTGGATGCGAAGGCAGTATATTGACATCGCAGAGAGTTACCTGCCAAGGAGACGGGAAATGCTGCTGTTCCCTAATTCTGCACAACTGATGTACTCCAAACATTATGATCCAGAGAGAGAGAGAGAGAGAGAGAGAGAGAGAGAGAGAGAGAGAGAGAGAGAGAGAGAGAGAGAGAGAGAGAGAGAGAGAGAGAGAGAGAGAGATCTAGATGCCTTGGTGCTCCCTGTCCCAGACCCTTTACACACCTTCAGTACTCGCAGACTGGTGCACAAGTACACCGATGAAGACAACTTCAGCAAATGACAGTTTTCTAATGTGTTACCTAAACTTTGAAGAAAAAAACAGAATGCAGCTGCCTGTAGGAAGCAGTGATTCTCAGATGTGTGTAATAGCAAAAAGAAAAAAGCACTTCAGATCCCATTCCTTGTCGAACCTGCCTGGCAAAAAAGATTGAGCAAGCACAGAGGGTAAAAGGCACGTTTTTTTTTTTTTTTTGTCTCGTTTGCATATTGTTTGGCAAACAGTGGGTGTCACGTGATTCCGTCTCATATCAGGAGAATGTCCAGTTGATTCTGCTGCTATTTCCACGCTTGATTGGCTGCTATGTCAGCTTGCTTACGCCTGATTGGCTCTTCTGTTCTCTAGCTCTCGTCTGGTTGGCTGCTCTCTTACCTTGTTTTCGCCTAATTGGCTGGTCTGTTACATGGACCTCGTCTGATTGGCTGGTCCTCCTCCTTACTTTCGCCTGATCAAGTGCTCTGTCCCTTCGCTCTCTCCTGGACTTTTTCCTCGCTGTCTTCTGATTAGCTGATCTCTTCCTTAGCTCTCGCCTAATTGGCTGGTCGTTTCCCTTGCTTGCATATGACAGGCTGGTCTTTTTCCGTGTTGGCGTCTGATTAGCTGGTGCCTTTTCCTTGCTTGCATCTGATAGGTTGACCTCTTTCCTTGCTTGCATTTGATTGACTTGTCTCTTTCTTTGCTTGCATCTAATTTGGCTGGTCTCTACATCCAGTGTTTATGTCTAGCGAGCTGTTGAGATGCATCCAATCATTATAATCGTACCTAAAATGAAATAGGTAATAAAGTAATTATGACTGCTAGTCGTATTTCAGTGCCAGTATTATGAACAGAGTTTTGGCCTTGTATGGTAGAGTATGGCACAGTGCCAGGGTAAACTCGTCCCCCTATCTCCACCATGTGGCGTGGGCACAGCGCCTCCCTCCTGGCCGTGGGAAACGGTGAGGCAGCACTGGCGTTGCACTAGTGTTTCCTGGGGACAAGTTTGCAGCATAATTACATCAGTTGTTAGGGGTGGTGTTGGTGGTAGTGATGATGATGAGGGTGGTGCTCACAACGGTGCTAGTGTTGTCGTTTGGGTCTTCGGTACTGTTGGTGGTTGATGGGAGTGTTGGTGATGATAACCTGTTACTTATGTCGTAAAAGAGGACTGAAATATAGGGGTATATCATTGTTAAGACACCTCCCTCCCTCCTCCTCCTCGCTCCCTCCCTAGAAATCTAGCGTGAGTGTAATAAGGGGAGAGCGAGAGTGAACCCAGAGAACATATGTAGAATAACACTCGTGTTTTTGTCAGTAGAGAAGTAAGAGCAATCCCTGGTCGAGCTTATCGGCAGGAACCGTCGGGTTGACCTGCGTTAGTTGACGTCGGCAACACGTTCGCCATGTAAAGTCGGATCTGCAGAGTGTACACTGCACTAATTGGATACCCTGTTGACGTTTTTCTTTTCGGAATTATTTCGTAATGTTTTTCTCTCTCAGCATTCTTTTCTTTTTTGTTTGTTTGTGACTCGAGAGCAAGTTTGTGATATGAGAGAGAGAGAGAGAGAGAGAGAGAGAGAGAGAGAGAGAGAGAGAGAGAGAGAGAGAGAGAGAGAGAGAGAGAGAGGACTGATACCACCAGCTCAACTTTCCTTTTCTGTTCTTGTATATCTATCATAAATACACATGTTATGAACGTTCACGTAAAATGCCTGAAGAGAAAATAAATTTGGTTGTGGAAATAACCAGATTTATGTATCTATGTAGCGGCGCAGCATGTGTAAAAGTTCAAGGATATGTAGATTACTCCCTGTTTTATTGGATATGCAAATGACGCGCTTGTCTCTGCTTGGAATATGCACGGTAAAGAATCATGACGCGGTCGGTATAATGAGATGGGGTAAATGTTTTCCACCGTCAGTTTATTGAGAAAGTAGGCCAAATACTTCGCAAAATAAACACCATCAGGATATGATTAGATACTTTAGATGTTGCAACGTGTGTGTGTGTGTGTGTGTGTGTGTGTGTGTGTGTGTGTCACAGAGAACACTCGTGAACAATATAGCGAGATGTAAGGTCGATTTTGGTCGTTTTGTCGTTTAGGGCCGTGGCTTTGTGAACGAAATCATGCCGATGAGAATCATATCAATGGCTTTGTTACAGTCAATACAATACCAGTATACCTGCAAAGATGAAGTAAGGATGAATACACATTTA
Organism: Panulirus ornatus; assembly: GCF_036320965.1. Taxonomy (NCBI): domain Eukaryota; kingdom Metazoa; phylum Arthropoda; class Malacostraca; order Decapoda; family Palinuridae; genus Panulirus; species Panulirus ornatus. The sequence goes on along the minus strand of NC_092271.1, from coordinate 27,523,293 downwards.
GACAGCGAAAGCGGTGAGGAGACTTGACGTTTAAAGGAGATATAAACGCTGAATAGCGTAAAACAAGGAGAAATGTCAGTGGGATCGCATGACAACCTTGCCTGACTTATCGTAGGTAAAAACATTTATATTATTTTCAGTGTTGTTTTAATAATATGTTATTGTTGTGGTTATGTGTTTACTTTTAGTCAGTGCTGCTGCTGCTGTTAGTAAACAAACGTGTGTTTGATTGTTTTTGGTCTAAGAGTGTCTGAATATATTCTTTTATATCATTACTCTGAAAGTTCTAAGATAACATACAAAAATATATAGAAAAAGCTAATTAATTCCTGAGGTTTGGCATGGGAACAGTTCAGGAAGGACCCTTCTATATTTCAGCTGTAACTTAGTACGAAGGTGCGACAATAACACAAATATATTGAAGCTTTAGCTTTGTAAGAACGTGCGACGATAACAGACATAATTCACTGCTGAACGAACGGTCAAAACTGAGGTAAATGTCGGATATTACAATTATGTACTTTTTTTTTTATTGCGAGGCGTTTAATTCAGTGGTTTTCTCTCACCATCTTTCCCCTCCATCATTCCGTATACCTTCAAAGTCTTACCATACTGTGAGTAGACTTTGTATCACGGTAAACACAGCAGGTGTGATGTCCTGCACTGACGAAGCGAACGGTGCGACCCACGCCGACAACCGTGAGTTATGATGATACGGCTCTCGCTGTAGAATGAGAATTTTGAGTTTTATTTTGTACAGGTTTTTGACATGTGACCCTTGCTAGGTGTGGTCTTGATCACCGTAATGTGTGACCCCCTGACTTATGTTAGATGTGGCCTTGGTCATTGTCATGTGTGACCCCTGAGTCTTGTTAAATGTGGCCTTGGTCATTGTCATGTGTGACCCCTGAGCCTTGTTAAATGTGGCCTTGGTCATTGTCATGTGTGACCCCTGAGCCTTGTTAAATGTGACCTTGCCAGACGTGGCGTCCATCATTACCGTGTAAATATACTGGAGCCAGGAGTGACCTTTTTCCCTGGGAAATGTGCCCTATCTTGATGACTGTGAACTGTGACCTTGCTTAGCTCCGGGTCCCGTTGCTTGGTGACCTTGGGTGCCGGCAGGAGACGCTGGTAAAGGTCGTGACGTCATGTGAGGGTTGGGTGGCGTTGTGCAGGGTTGGCTGCTGCTGCTGCCCTAGTTTTTATCCCTTTGGGTAACGGTGTCCTACCAACCCACCCACACTGTACTGACGGTGTCCTACCGACTATTTCATCAATTATATATATATATATATATATATATATATATATATATATATATATATATATATATATATATATATATATATATATATATATATATATATATATATATATATATATATATATATGTGTGTGTGTGTGTGTGTGTGTGTGTGTGTGTGTGTGTGTGTGTGTGTGTGTGTATGTGTGTGTGCGTGTGTGTGTGTGTGTGTGTGTGTGTGTGTGTGTGTGTTAGATTTGTTTTAATTTCACTGAGCACCATCCCGCCACCGTCATCTGCTGTCGCCTGAGATCCCTCGTCCCTAAGTTGCAGCTTGGAACCACAACCACACCGAGTCCAGCCGAGCTGGCATGACCGCTACATGACCAGCCATTGTGAACATCATCAGTAATCAGTAGACCTCTCCACCTTTCTGTTTATGGAGAGATTGTCTCCTTAACAATCCAACCACTCATTTCACTAGTTGTCCCCCCGCTGTTGATTCTTGTTTGCACTATCTCTTTATCTCCAGCTTTTGGCTGTAATAAACCGTTAACTGTCATCATCTTCATTATTGTTATTATCATGATTACAATAATAACAAGGATAACAACAACGAGAGAGTGAGTGAAGGACGATAGGGTTGTAGGGGAAGATGACGGGGTAATAAATAACTTGGTAGGTATTAGTTAGGCAGCTGGGGACACGGGGGAGGGAGGGAGGGAGGGCTGGCATGGCAAAGGGCAAGGAGTTGTTGATATGAGGGAAACACATCAGGCGACGAGAGGACACGTCAAAGAGGAGACACAGAGAAGGGGATACACAACCAAAGGGAAGCAGGAGACACCTCAAAGGGGAGACACAGCAAGGTGCTACGTACCACCGTCCTCGTGAGAACAGACCGTCACCTGGCCGACTACCCTTCATACGTGACCTGTAATTTGACAGGTGTTGTACGGGGGGAGGGGGGGGGGGATAGGGGTGACTTAATAGGGGAAGGAATGGGTAAGTAGGGCCAGATAGTGGGGGGGGGGGAGGTAAGGAAGGGTGGTTTAGGACGTGAAGGGATGGGAGAAATGGGCCAGATGAGAGAGTACAGGGATAGCCTCAGTGACCAATGCTTAGTTTTAAGAGAGAAACACACACACACACACACACACACACACACACACACACACACACATATATATATATATATATATATATATATATATATATATATATATATATATATTTCTTTCTTTCAAACTATTCGCCATTTCCCGCATTAGCAAGGTAGCGTTAAGAACAGAGGACTGGGCCTTGAGGGAATACCCTCACCTGGCCCAATTCTCTGTTCCTTCTTTTGGAAAAAAAAAAAAAAAAAAAAAACGAGAGGGGAGGATTTCCAGCCCCCCGCTCCCTCCCCTTTTAGTCGCCTTCTACGACACGCAGGGAATACGTGGGAAGTATTCTTTCTCCCCTATCCCCAGGGATATATATATATATATATATATATATATATATATATATATATATATATATATATATATATATATATATAGATAGATAGATAGATAGATAGAGAGATTTGTGTGTGTGTCCCTTCTATCAATGACTTTCATTTAAAGACATTTTCTCTTCTTATCCAAGGTCACACATTTCCACATATTATCGTCATATCGCTGTATCATAACATGCATCATCAGGCGGTTGGTATGCTGTACACCTCCTATCTTATTTATTCATTGTTCTTCATCCAGGAAATTATCCATCATTCATTATAGGTACAGATTAGTACTTTGACGTACCATCAGATACATGGCGCCACCTATCCATCGCCTCTGCCTTGTTTGTTACGCCTTTTCTCCCCACACTCTGGCTTGTGAGGATTAAGTTAATAATTTATTTGATACGTTCTTGCCTTAGGCCTTTTTAAAGCAGCATCATCATTTTATTTCCACACCCTCTTTATTAAGTCAGTAACTTGGGTGTTAATGAAGTTATAAACAAGAAAGAAGTCTAGGTGAACCCTAATTAGTTAGAGATCTGAGACCCCGAAGTTAGACTTAAATCATTGGTTTGTAAGTATCAGCTGTTGCTGCTTTTTATAGTTTCAATCCTTGAAAAAGTCTAGTGAATATTACAACTCATCCCTTTTAGGTGAGGGATTGCATTCTCTTTGATGGGGTTGGATTTTTCTACAGGTGTTTGGATCCCTCTGTATGGGGTTAGATCATCATGTAAGGGGTTTGATTCTCTTATATAGGGTTGGATCCTGTATTAGGCGATTGGATCCTCGTACTGGGTTTGATACTCTTACAGTGCGTTAGATCCTCTGATAACGGCATGGATTCTTGTACAGGGATTGGATCCTTATACAGGAGGTTAGCTCCTCCTGCAAGGGATTGGATCCTCTTACATTGGTTGGATCATCTCAAAGGGAATTAGAGTCAGAGAGGCCAAATTGTGAGGTCAGTTAATTGGCTCGTTGGATAGGTTGGTTAGTTGGGTGTTAGAGAGGCCAGACAGGGGAAAGGGGGATAGTTGAGTGGTTGGAGATGCAGGTAGGGACTGGGCGAGGGGAGGTAGTTAGGGAGGCAGGTAGGGAAGGGGGGGATAGCTGGATAGTTAGGGGGCAGGTGCAGTGGTTACCACCGTGGCCGCCCGTGGCAGTAACTGCTTCCGGCCTGACCCCGACGTTGACCCCAAGACGTGACGCCCTCCACTGCCCCTCCTTTCCTTCCTTCCCTCCTCTCTTACACTCTCTCCTCCCACTTTTCGTCATAGTCACTCACCCGTAGTTATCATGATTATATCATCATCATCCCTCCTTCATCCTAAACATTCTGTATTCGACTTAGATTATCTTCGGTACATAATAATTGCCTAACGTTCTAAACAGCTGACTTGTCCCAGTTTGTTCCACCTTTAAAACACACAACTCCCTAAATAACCCGTCACTCTTCGACTGTCTTTTACATAACACACCCTCGGGAGCCATCACACGCCCTCGCCAGCTCCACTCACCATGACGTATCTTTTACGTACCGCTTCCTTAACATTCTGACACCTAAAATATATCTATATCACCCTCTGTACATCACTGCAACCTTTAAACCCTTACCAGCCGCTGAAAAGCTCCAGTCTCCCCTTTGTATACATCACTGTGACTCTCGAATCGAAAGACGGAGTACGTTCTGTTTAGACTATGTTGTTTACCTCTAATCACCAAACTTTGTCAACGACGAAGAAAAACTAGACCGAATACAGAGAAGGGCAACAAAACCAGTTCCGTCACTCAGGAATAACCCTAACGAACCAATGCTGGGGGATCTGGAATGATTTTCTTGAAAAATGCACAGACTCAAAGGAAATGAAGCAGTGTTTTCAATACCTTTGATAATTTTCGATATCATTTATATCAAGACATTTTCATCATATTGTAATGTATATAATATGCCAGATAGTGTCAAAGCGAAGAGTGTCAGTACATTTAATCAAGACTAGACAAATAATCTAAAGATGTTGATTGTGAATAACAATGTAAAGTACATGTGTTTTACCCTCCAAAGATAAAGGGTTAAAATCCCTTTCCCAAGAGTATCTGGCGGCTATCATAAGATCAGAATGTGTTCTCCGTCCGTCCTTTCTTATTGAATTTCCGTGTCACTTATAATCTCCTCACCTTATGGTATATGTTGCTGCCGGCTGATGTACCGGAGGGAGTGGTGGGTGGGGAGGAGCCTCCTGCCCCATATATATATCAATAATGTCGGGTACTGTTGCTCCCCTTCAGCAGGCAACTTCTTGCAGCACATCAGATCTTTTGTTATCTGGTTTTATTATGTACGAAAACCTTTTGTCTCATTTCTCGAATGTCTGTACACTTACCTTAAGCAGCTTCACTCACTTATTCTCAGTCCACACGCCCTGCACCCTGCCCGTCACCCTTCATCCTGACCACACCCTGATAGAGCCTCACCTTCCTGGCTGGTATTAACCAACGTAACCTTTAATGACAAGTAATTGTCACTCGGGGTTCACCCTACTTCCTGTGTAGTGGCCCAGTGACGCCTGCTGCTAGGGGAGGGCTCGGGAGGGAGTTTGGAGGGAGTCAGGGAGGGGAAGAAGGTGGCGTTGTGTGGAGGAGGGTTTGGAGTCGAGAGGGAGATTATATCTTTTTTAAGATCATTGTTAGTAACTGAAATCCTTACGTAATGTTGTTGTTGTTTGTTTCTTTGTTGCTTGTAGTACTTGGTGGTGGTATTTTTACTTGTGGTTAACGTCCTGTGTCATTGTCCATCACTTTCCTGAAGCTTGTTGTGTTCGTGTGTTTTACTTTTTTCCTGAGCTCCAAGAACTAGCTAACTCTTTCATCGCCTCCAAAACTTAGATGGTTCTTATCCAGGGCCGCACATCCTCACGTGACACATACCACCGGTAACATGTACGTGTATGTTTACATCAATACCAGGGCATTGCTGATGCAGCAGTAGAGGTGACATTTCGCTCGCCCAAACAGTATCCTTGTAAGACCAGGGAGTTCACTGTTGGTATCTTGTACGATACACGTCTTTGTTCGTAATCTTTCTTTGCACGAACTACGGCTGTACATAAGTTGAACGTAAGAGCACGATTACACGAGCCTTATGCTAAACAGTACGGCACTTGGGGGTCTGCAATACGACTTTTGAATACGACGGGAATACGTCCCCTTTAACACGTCGGTACGACGAAGGTCGGACCATCGTACCCCTTAGGTACATACTCCCTTGAGCACAGCGGTACGACTCTTGGAAAGGATGGCCTTGCGTTGGTCGTACCGTCGCGTCGTACTCAAGGTGAAGGGAGAGAAATCGTCCTCCGACTACATCTGTATGCATGTGTTGCCACAGGTTTATATTAGTTCATCTCTCTGGTACTACTCCTGGCGCTAAGAATTGATGAAAAATCAGTGTCCGGTAATAACCCGGCATTCTTCCCTCCTTTGCCCTGGGGGCATCCCTCTGTGCGTTCAAGCTTTCACCAGGAACTACTGATCTGTATGCAGGCGTCACCCCCGGTGTAGACTAGTTCATCTATCTGGTTTACCTGCCTTCAAAAACAAATGGAAAAATCCGTCTCCCCGTAATCACGCTGGCATTCCTCCCTTCGCTGCTCTGGAAGTCCCTCTTTGCCTTCAGCGCTCACCAGGAACTGTAAACGAAGTATAGGAAAAAGTGTAAAAAAAAAAAATCATCGTTTACACAAAACCCCGAAAGACGTAACGTAATTGATGTTTAACTTGGCCCGTGTAAACAAACGGATGACGGAAGTCTTGAAGATTCCTTAGAGATTTTATGGCTGGTCTTATCCCGCAGACTCGGGGGTAAGTTTGGGAGTTAGCGATGATGTATTCTCGAAGAGGCAGGAGAAATTAGTCATTAGATCGCAAACAGGTAATTAACCTCCTCGCTGACTGATAGACGACTATTTAACCTGGTCACCCCCTTGTATTCGACATGGCATAGGGAGTAGTTTCCTTAGCGCCACAATAGAATTATGGCCTTTAAATGTTATCCCTTTGCGCCATTGCTGGTGAGGTGGGTTTAGTAGTCAGTTTCTCTACCTGTTAATATTATGGGTCTGTTATATAATGGGTAGTTGCGCGAGAGATTTATATTGATTTATTTCTCCTAAGACGTGTGTGTGTGTGTGTGTGTGTGTGTGTGTGTGTGTGTGTGTGTATGTGTGTGTGTGTGTGTGCGTGTGTGTGTGTGTGTGTGTGTGTGTGTGTGTGTGTGTGTGTGTGTGTGTGTGTGTATGATCAGCTGTGTGTTACTGTCATTACATAGTTGTATTTACTTATTTGTGTTTTTGGGGAGGTAATCTACCATTCGTTGACCCCCTCTCTGCCTCTTATCCATCTATTTCTAGCACTTGGGGTTTTATTATTCTTCACAGACTCCATATCATTGTCTTACTGTGTTGCGCCACAGAGCCAGTAAGACTTAACAACAAAGGTGATCTGAGAAAGCAATCGTACGTAATTGATCTATGACCTTTCTTATAAGTATTTGAAGTATGCAATAAACTGAATATATACTGTATGGAGGTTTTTCTGCATATGTCATAGCCAATCAGATTTCAGATTTGTTATGTCAGTATAAATGACGTCATACCCAATATACCCATTATTTTCTTCCGTTGTTCAAGTTAAAATGATATGAAATGCTATAGACCTACACACACCACCCAGGCATGTGACAGACATTTAACCAAAGTTCTTGTGTCAAATATACACATTAGTGTCTCGGAATGACCTTTAAAACACCCAGTTATCACGAACACAAACCGCGACCCATTTTCTCTCGGTTCGCCGTCTGGAAAATTAAGTCCAACTAATTGGGCTTCAAAGGTTAGGGTGTCTGCGGGACCCGGTGGGTCGCGACGGCCCTTACAAAGGGAGTCCGTAGGGGTCATGTGTGGCGGTAGCATCTGGACGGAGGTGGGTGGGTGTGTGAAGGGGGGTGGTAATGACTATAATGATGCAAGTTCAATGTTAGATTGATAGGAGGAACGATCTTCTGGATTACCTCTGATACCACCGTTGTTGTTGTTGTTGTCGTGGTCGCTGTTGTTGTGATTGTAGTTGTTCTTGCTACCGCGACTCGTGCTGCCATGTTGACCATAAGTACTTTTAGTACAAGTGACATTACAACAACTACTATATGCGCTCTCTCTCTCTCTCTCTCTCTCTCTCTCTCTCTCTCTCTCTCTCTCTCTCTCTCTCTCCCTACATACCCCCCCCCACAGCTTCCCAACTCCTCACGTACCATCTAGTGTACCCCCTCCCCAACTCCCGACCAAACGCAGTCAACTTTTTTTCATCTTCATCTTCCAGCGTCGACACGTATTCTTCACTCGTACGTCCTTACGAGTGTTCTCAGGGTTCCCACATCCTCACTCATTGATCCGTGGCGTGAGGACGTCTTTAACGAGACGATCAACCACCAAGTCTGACCCCCCAGTCATCCAAGATTAGGTCCATAACCTGTTCAACGAAGACTGACTTTTAGAAGGATATGGGAGGGAAATAATCAGGACCTGTGATGTATCCAGAGGTTATAACACTTGTATTGATGTGTCCAGAGGTCATAACACTGTTGTAATGATGTGTTCAGAGGTCACAGCACTGTTGTATTTATGTGTCCAGAGGTCATAGCACTGCTGTAATGATGTGTTCAGAGGTCACAGCACTGTTAGATTGATGTGTCCATAGTTAATAGCACTGATGCAATGGTGTGTCCAGAGGTTATACCGCTGTTGCATTGATGCCTCCACAGGTCATGGTATTGTTGTATTGATGCCTCCGGAGGTCGTAGCACTGTTGTATTGATTCCTGTGGAGGTCATGGTAACAATAATTGAGAAATTTGGTTGTGATTGTGTAAGGCCATCCGACCAATGGCGATTTAGTGAAAGGTACAATCTAGAGCCAATCACAGATAAGGGGAGCTGGAGCTGAACGAGGCTTTTGAGTTATTATCCAATTTTGTGCGGTAATTAGGGGTGATTGCTGGCACTACGCCGCACACATTTCTCACAGACTCCCTGCGTCGGGTACCCTAACTACCTCGTTGACAGATGGGGATTTCTCTCGGGGGTATTTGATATTCTTTCTAAAACACAATTATCGGTAATTGGATGTGATTATCACTGACATTTTCCTCAGTGTGTGTGGGGTTTGTATGGGTGGTGGGGCTCAGTGCAGTGCCTGTACACTGTACCTCTGGTATTCTTGTCGAGTGTTATCGGTCTGGTCAGCTTTGACTGTACAGAGTCAGTTTTTACCAGTTAAATGTTTCTTTTGGGTCGACCTCTTGCAATACAACTCATGCGTTCCACTTGGTATATAGAGGTCAGGCTCTTCTTACTGAGTGTTGGAGATATATAGAGGTGAGACTCTTCTTACTGTGTGTTGGAGATATATAGAGGTGAGACTCTTCTTACTGAGTGTTGGAGATATATAGAGGTGAGACTCTTCTTACTGTGTGTTGGAGATATATAGAGGTGAGACTCTTCTTACTGAGTGTTGGAGATATATAGAGGTGAGACTCTTCTTACTGAGTGTTGGAGATATATAGAGGTGAGACTCTTCTTACTGAGTGTTGGAGATATATAGAGGTGAGACTCTTCTTACTGAGTGTTGGAGATATATAGAGGTGAGACTCTTCTTACTGTGTGTTGGAGATATATAGAGGTGAGACTCTTCTTACTGAGTGTTGGAGATATATAGAGGTGAGACTCTTCTTACTGAGTGTTGGAGATATATAGAGGTGAGACTCTTCTTACTGTGTGTTGGAGATATATAGAGGTCAGACTCTTCTTACTGAGTGTTGGAAATATATAGAGGTCAGGCCCTCTTTGCTAAGTGCAGATGGTATCAAACTTTCCTCATCCTCAAACAGTTTAACGGGACAGTACGTTACCTGTCTTTCCGCTCACACGTTGGATAATGAAGAGCAAGGCGGTCTGGTGGCGTAGTGCCAGGTGGCGTGTGGTGAAGACAGGTGGTGTGGTTGAGGCCAGATGGTGAAGGTACACCCCAGTGTCCTTGGCTTGTGTGTGTGTGTGTGTGTGTGTGTGTGTGTGTGTGTGTGTGTGTGTGTGTGTGTGTGTGTGTGTGTGTGTGTGGTAGCCATGCTGGTAGCCTCACATCACTTACTGATCCCTCCGGGGTCCTCACCGGCTGTCGTTTTGGGCTTGGATCCTTCTACACCACGACGATCGTCCTTGAGGATGCTCAGACAGCGCTCTAGATGTCGCTTGGTCAAAGCCAACCATTAGGGAGTCGAGGGAACTTGTCTCTTCTTCCCGAGGAGAGCAAGACTATGAGTCATGCCTTCTGTTCCGTCGCAGCTGGCGTTAGACGTACGTCGTCGTCGGGTCATTGCGACCGTCGCTTGGGCCGACGAGTTTTCGTCCCAGTTCGCTGCGTCTCCCGGGCGATCGTCGGACCCGCCCCACCCCGTCCCGTCACCGACAGTGTCATTACGAAGAACATCTGGATTATCATCGTGTTAACGTCAGAAGCAGCTGGTCCCTCTAAGATGCCGAGGCTGACGGACGAAATTGCATTAGTGGAACGCAAGCTCCAATTTTACCCCGCTAGCCATACAGGCAGCGGCCAGACTCGTCCACGAAGCCAGCTGTCTGGACGTCGATCCCAAAACCGGTAGCAGCCATTTAAGACATGTGTTAGATTTAGATAGCGAACGTCATTAATATAACTGAGATGATCTGAGCTTCGTAGCTCAAGGATAACATCGTTAGCTTTGACAGAGGGATTATTGGAGGAGAGACATGCTTAGCTGTCAGACGGATGGGGAGGGTTGGCTGGTGTGTGGGAGGATAGGAGTAGCCGTCAAGTGTTCAGGAAGGATTTGCCTGTCAAGTGGAGGAGGTTTGCAGACAAGAAAGAAAACACCGACACACACCATTATCTGGCCCCTTTTCAGCTGCTGTTACGTCATGACATCCTGGTGTTACACACCCTGGGGGTCACGCACCCTGGGGTCACATCCCCCCTGAGGGACTTATGTACCGTCACGGTCTTTCGGGGTAGTCAGCTGCACCATCCTACCCTCCTGGGGCACTCATGCACTACCATGGCTCCTGTGGGTCATCACACTCCTCTTACTCAGGGTGGTGGGTCACGCCGCCACGCTACCGAATGACCACATTCCCTAAGGACATTCAGCTGTGCTGCCACTTCCCCTAGTGTAGGTCAGCAGTACTAACCACACTGTCCTGGACACCCATCTTCCCCTGGGACACAGCTGTACCCATCTTCCCCTGGGACAATCATCAGTACCATCACGCTCCCTCCCCACGGCGTATGAGGTCGTTCTCCATTTTCTGATTTGTGCCGGTATCACCGGCCACTTTGCTGTGCACCACCCCCCTCCCCTTGCTCATCCTTCTCCAACCAGCGCCAGACCTTGCACCATGACCACTAGGGAAGGTCACCCATCATTCCCCTCAAGCCAGAGGAAAGACTCCTCACACCCAGTTGGGTCTTCTCAATACATGGAAGACCTCCTTAATACAGGGGTAATCCCCACTGTGTTTCAGACAACTTGGGGTCGTCTGCCCCAAAATCTTCTTCCTGTTAACGTCGTATAATGCCGTGAAAACAGAAGGAAAATATATTAAGTAAATAGTAAGATCCTTCTCCTCGAAGGCAAGTTCAGTACACTTTCTGTTTAAAGAGCGACTTCCGCCCCTCCGTCGCTGTGTGCTTTTAAAGACAGTATCGTCACTTCCGTCATTTTTTTTTCTACATTTGCCGTCTTTGTTGATATAACTCCGAGTAAGACGGTACGACCCATGAACACGACGGTGCAATCCTTGAGCACTATGGTAAGCCCTTCTGGTACGGTGGCTTGACCTGTGACCCCACCCTATCATAACCAAGGGTCCAGCCGTCAACATTCCATCGTTCGTATCCTCTCTTCACTTCTACATGACCTCCACGTAGCACCAACCTTCCCCCACTCCTCCTCCTCCACAACTCCATTGTTCCATCGCGTGGTACAGTCCTCCACATTCTTGGCCGAACACCGCTGGACCACCTAGAATCATCCACTTCTGCTCCTCCGCCGCCTTGACCTCCCCTCCCCCACTCACCACACCTGTAAGGCTTCCCCCATCTTCCAACCAACCCCCTAAAACATGTTGGACTGCCCCCTGCCCCCACCCAGAGACTTTCGTCCCTGCCCCAGACGAGTGGGGGGCAGCCCTTTCCTTGGTGGGCCTCTTAAGCAGAGGGCAGTGCGAGTACCTGCGGGGCCGCCCTCCTCTGTCGCAGTATGTTCCTGTGACAGCTTTATTTTAGACACTTTATTTGGGAACGTAATGGCAGTAATGGCTGGGCATTTTACCTCCAGGAGCGAGGCTGAGATGTGGGGGGAGAGGAGGGAAGGAAGGAGGGGATGGGTGTGTGTGTGTGTGTGTGTGTGTGTGTGTGTGTGTGTGTGTGTGTGTGTGTGAGTGTGTGTGTGTGTGTGTGTGTGTGTGTGTGTGTGTGTCCCCTTTTTTTGTTGTCCTTTTTGAGGTAGATTAATGAATCTGAGAGTGTCACTTTCGCGGGGTTTTTTGTTAGCGGGCGACGAGGCTTGGGACGCAGGCGTCATATGGGTAGCGGCCGAGATTTAAATGGCTTCCAAATAAAGGGTCATGACGTGCAATTTCGTCTCGAACCAGGGGAAGGGATTTATTATTTACATGCAACTAACACCGCTATTTATCATAATTTAACATTTCATTATTCCTCATCTACCTACCCTCCCGCTCCCCGGCTGTACGTTGGCGATGACCAAGGTTTGTGCTTCCGATGATGGTGTAATTACATTACCGATCATGTCTGGCCCGCGGGAGGATCTTACGTTCAGATCGCTTCGTTAAGTCAGACGTGCTCGCTTAATCCCTTGAGCACGACGGCATGACCCTTGGATATAAAGGAGTCTGTCCATCATACCCAAGGGTCGTATCGTCTTGCTCAAGGGTCGTACCGCCGTGCTCGAGGGTCGTACCGTCATGCTCAAGGGACGTACCGTCCTGCTCAAGGGTCGTACCGTCGTGCTCAAGGATCGTACCGACGTACTCATGGGGTTAACAGGACGGGTTCCACGCAGACATTTGCATTTTTATATCAGACAGCTACGGTAACTCTCTTGCACTGAATACTGCTGCGAAAACGAACACACTGATTTACCCGGACACATTCGCTGACTGGACACAATTGCTCACTAAGCCGGACACAAAAGTTCAACCGCACACACTCGCTAAACAGTACACTTTGCTCCCCAAACGGAACGCATAAGTTCAACCGAACTCGTTCGCTAACAGGACACACTGATATACCAGAGCAGGCTCCACTTAGCTAAACCAGTTTAAGACGACACTCACTAAAGCGAACATTCTGATATAGTAGAACAGATTATTCTTGGATACACCGGTTTAACACGACACTCGCTAAACCGGACACACTATGATGGGAAACTCGTTCAACTGGACTCTGATTCAGAACACACTGGCTCTACCGAACACGGTGGTTCAACCGGACTTACTCGTTAAACCGGACCTATTTATATTCCTCCGGATACGCTCTCACAATTAGACGAACTCTGTCCCCGACGATTGTGCAGCGGGTTGAAGTTGTAGAGAATATCTTTATCAGCGAACATTGATCTCTCAAACTGAGTCAGAGAAGACGCGTCTTGGGCGGCGTCTTTTTATCCGAATTACAGATGGCGGAGATAAAATCTGATTTAGAAAATATAATCTTTTTTTCAGATCTTTGGGTGGCTAAAAGTTAGCCCTGGTGTTTTGTTGCGTTTTTTTTTTTTTTTTTTTTTGGAAAATCATCTTTTAAGGAACCAAGCTGACGGCGGTGCAGCAGGCAGGTAGAGAGTAAAGGCTTCACCTCGTAATATAATATTTTGACTAACAGCCGAGCACCATGTATGGTTCGTATTATCGGGGTTTTGGCCGTATCCCTGGTGGGGTGGGGGCGGACAGGCGGGTGGTAGGGGCCCTTGGTGGGGGAGGGGAGGGGGAGTGATTGAGGTGGAGGGGGTAAATTTTTCCTAAGCTCCGGCCAGCGTACCACAAAGCCTGAAGGTGCGCTTGATAATATGATCGAATCTTTTTGTCCTCTTCTCACTATTCTTCGCTCCTGACCACCCGTGAGACAGTGAAGGAGGAGCTTTAAATCCTTTCACACAATTTCGCCAAGTGTCTGTTAAAATGGGAGGCGTCCAGGAGAGAGAGAGAGAGAGAGAGAGAGAGAGAGAGAGAGAGAGAGAGAGAGAGAGAGAGAGGGGGGGGGGGAATGTTCACGGCCAATTACACCGGCCCGCCGCCGCCGCCGCACCCCAGCCCTCCCTCCTGCCGGAGGAACAAGTGAGCAACTGCCTGCTTGCCGCCCAGCCTGGCCGCCCGCTCGGGCCGGCCGGCCGCCACTGGCTAACCTCAAGCCGGGCCGTGATTGTGTCGTTCCCTCCTTTGCCGCCAAGACGACGACGATAACAACGACGGCGACGTGGGCGAGTCCATTGTGTTGCTCCCCCTTCGCTTTCCTGACCTTTGTGAGAATTATATGGAATTACATGGCTGGACATAATGAGCCCACGGAAAAGTCTTATGACAGGGGAAGGGGTAAGGGGGAATGACGGAAACCAGCCTGTCGGTCGGTACCTGTCAAGCTGGTCGACAATTTTGCAGATTTCAAGATTTCTATAAATCATGTTAATTGCCAGATAATGTTTCAGGGTGAAATTCCTTTATATAAAAGTGGTATATATATATATATTTTTTTTTTTTTTTTTTTTTTTTTTTTTTTTATACTTTGTCGCTGTCTCCCGCGTTTGCGAGGTAGCGCAAGGAAACAGACGAAAGAAGGACCCTCCTACTCCAAAGGGGTCGACGTTCCCTTACTACTGCAAGCAGCGCAGCCTTGGGCTGCAGGAGCGTCTGGAAAGACGTCCTGGGTAACACCAGGAGTTTTTCCTAGAAAGAGGTCCTTTGGCAATCATGAAAAAAATAAACATGTAAAAAGCTTCATTTCTGCCACTGGACAATATTTATTGAACTACATTATCCACCATCTTTGCTTTTGTAATAAGACTGGACCTTCCCTTAATTATTACAGACCCTTTTAGCACTATTTTTTTTTTATATTTTTCAACTTTTGCATATATATATATATATATATATATATATATATATATATATATATATATATATATATATATATATATCACGTTTAGGAATGTGCTTGCACTCATAAAGATTAGGGAAAGGGTTGAGGGAAGGAGTGACTGAGACAGGGACAGACAGACAAAAAATACCATCATTATAACCAACAGTAAATAACAGGAAGAAAAACGTCACTGTGGGGCCGTCGGCTACGGCTGTTCTCTCAATTACTGTAGTGGCGTCAGTCTCGTGTGGGTACATTTTTCAGCATTTCAGGAGCGCAGTAATGCGCTCCTTTTGTCATAGTAGCTCCCTCGTTTCACATATAATGAGATTACCTTTTTCACGTTACAATTACATTTAATGTGTGCATAAATGATCACATTAGAGTTCAAATCACAATATACTGTAAGTGTATATTTACTTACGTACAGACAGAAAATAGTAACTAAAGATAAACGCGATCACTTTCGAGACTTCAAAACAATGAGTCCTAATATAGATTCATCATCTATATGTGACAGCAACTAAGCTCACAGCTCCCTCTCGCCGATCCTCTAACAGACGCTTTGAATCTTAATTAATGATATAAATCTTACCGCACAACCGGCTGGATTCCTTTTCGACATTTAAACCTTCTCGATCTCTTGCGGTATCCTATCCTCCCAAAGTTGATTCATGTACTTGAAGGTGAGTGAAATTTTGATGGATTTATATGGTGTATGATTTACGCTAATACGGAACACATCCTCCTGATAACTACTATTGTCTGTAGGTGAGAGAAAAGTAAGGCATGTGGATTATTTTCTCGATTTCCGCGCCAACAAGCGAGCCTCGCTAGGCGGTTGAGACCCCGAGACCCCGACATACTGCATCAGCCGGCCATATGGATGCATAACGGCTAAATTGATGCGTCTCCTCTGTCCCAACCCGCGTCCCGTGTGGTCCCGAGGCAAGGTGGGCTGGTGAAGATGGCGTCTTGGATGTCATCAAGCAGAAACCCGTGCGTCTGGAAAGATCGCGGGGATATTTGACCTTAAAGTGAGACGCCGGAACTGCGATACGTGTTTCTACATGCGTCCGTCGGCCATTCGCATCGCGAATGTGCGATCCTACGGCGCGGACTTGTGAGTAGGCGCCTGTCCTTGCACAGTTGAGAGGTTGATTATACAATTATGTTGTTTGCTGGGACAGTAATTTGCGTGTGAATGCAGCATCGTATGTGTTAGAAGCTTGTTGGTGTCGGGAGTCGCTCACCGTCAACCTCCATTACCGCGGAATGCATCGTTCGCCAGGCTTGGGAATGCTGTAGTGATAACCCACCAAAGAAATCAAATAAAGCGATTCTGACCAAATATGCGATTCATAATTCAGATACATAGTCAGTACATTTACTTTCAATTTAAATACTCTCTTAGGTTAATAAAGATGACATGATTCAGTACCGGCAGATCTTTTTGGGAAGACGTGATAGGGAGAGGAATTTTTGATGACGTCGGTGATGTTGAGGAGAGAAGGCGACTCCATTTTATCCCACTTCTTTTTTTGTATTTACTTTTTTCACTAATCAGAGATAACGCCATGCAAGACTTGATACCAATCTTATGTATTTTGAATATTTGTTTAAATTCTAAGACTAGTGCATCCTGTACCTGGAACCAAACGTAACGAGACAAAAGGAGATTAGAGAATGCTATCGTTTTCTTCCCGCTATGATGCACCACCGAGAGTGTTGCCTCTTATATGAAAGTTACCTTGACTTGCCTTGGTGTGGGGGGTTGGGGGTGGCGTGGCGTGGCGTGGCGTGGCGGCGCGGCAGCCACGGTGGCGGTGGCAGTGGCGTGTTGGCGGCGTTTTGGCGTCAGCTTTCGGCGTGGCCAACATATGAAAGAGTTAGGGTTAGGATATTTTTTTCTTGTTTATATCAGGTGACGGGCCATTGTGCCTATGTTCTCAGAGTTTGTCTCGGCCTATTTATTCATTTTGTCTTAGTCTCTTTTGTTCTTCCCCATTTTTTTTTTATGTGTGTGTGTTTGAGAATGATGTCATGTGGCCTTGCGCAGGTTTACCATCCCTGAGAATGAAGTTGGTTTATTAATTTCTTAAGCAGGGTGTTGTGTGAACTTTGAGCATGACGGTACGACTAGAGCACGGAGGTACGACCCTCAAGCAGAGAGGCGCGATCCTTGAGCACGACGTTACGACTTGTGAACACTGCGGTATGAACCGTTGGTATGATGACCTTGCATTTACCCTGACCCTCAAGTGGCCAAGGGTCACACCGTTGAGTTCAATGGTTAAAAGCTTTTTTCTCAGTGACACCAGTGATCATAAGAAATTAGTATATTTGGTTTATACGACCACATTATAATTATGTCGAGCCAAGCTGTTTTTAGATGATATGTTAAGTGAATCCTTTAATGATAAAAACCAAGACAAAAAACTAATGATGGGTAATGGGAATGAGAAAGACTGGGACGTATTGAGCTAGGATCGTGTCATGGTGCTATCCAAGGAGGGTTATCGTAAGTGGTGCATAGAATCGTAGCTTGGGTATCGTACATGGTAGAAAAGATCGCGTGGCGATTGTTTTGCCTGTGTTAACGCATTGCATTCGCAATTAAGAAATAATCATGCTATGGTTATTGCAACACTGATACCGGAGGATGAACCCTCGTGTGCTTTTCGTAGGGTGACGTAAAACTTCACGGGTATCGCAGCATATCTTAACACAAGTATCGTTGCCGTGCTTATCGACCATGGGTATCGTTTCATATATACGAAACTGTCACTGTAGGCGCTAAAGCGTAAATATCCAAGTTTAGGTATCGTATAGTCAGTATCATAGGTATTTGTACCTTACCCTAGGTATCGTAACGTTGGTATCCCGGCACCAAATGGCACCGTAAATGCTAGTATTCATCATCGTATCATGTCCCTATAGGTATCGCAAGGAGCCTATCGCAGCTATACGTCCCTTGGTAGTCTGTTACACAACATCTATCGTAGTGTAAGATGAGTGTCGTAACTACGTTGATCTTAATTTGGTTATTCTCGCCGAGGTATCGTTGTCGTCAAGCTTTAGGGAAGATGGGGCTGTTAGGGAGGGGGGATATGGTAGCTTGGGGTTCCATATAGCAGGGTCGGCCCTTGGCCCCTTCAGCCTACCTGTTATCGTCCCTTTTGCGTCTTACCTGTCCCATCCTGGCCCTTTAAAGCTAATAAATTAATTTTCAAAGGTTAAACATAGTGTCTTATGTTACACCGTGGTGGGACCCCGGGTGACGCGAGGTAGTAAAGAGATAATTTGATCTTATTAACTCTTGGCCCCAGTCCACACGTTGAGGTATCTCTTAGTTCCCCTGTGTGATAGGGGGAAAGTTATGTTACTTGCCAATATGTAAGGTGACTGTGGTGATGAGATAGTTGTAGTTGTGTGGGCTACCTCTCGGTCTTCGTATGTGTTGGTCTTTTTATTTTCATGTTCCAAAGTTTAGCGATATAGGAAAAGAAACAGGTATCAGATTGGCCCACCTTTGAGTTGCCAATGGTAACACCGTAGACTTGTGACGCTGAGGTTATCGAACATTGCTACGTCTAGCTAAAGAACAAGCAGCAAGGTCTTGAGAGCAGACACGGGAGTAATATTCATAAAAGAAAAAATAACCAAAGCTGCGGTTTAGGACAACTGGGTTAAGGTTTGATGGGAGACTTGACCAGTTGGATCGCTTAGGACTCGCGTCCCTGTTCGTGATGTATGTGAGACAGAACACCCGTAGATGTGAGCACGGCAGTACCCCATGGAAGGACTAACAGTGCGACTGTTCTCTGGGAAGAAATGTAAGACAGGTGAACAAGACTCTAAGTTTCGTCGAGGCAGACTTGGCTATGTGTAATGTGGGTTTTCCAAGGGGGATAAAGTTGTGAAAAGTATTAGAAAGAGAGCATGGAATCCAGTGGTGAAAATTATATCAATTAATCGTTTTTCGTGTTTGTCGCAATCTTTAGTCACTAGATTATTTAATGATAGCTCTATCCACTATCATAAATGTACTGCGAACAAGAGATGATGATTAAATCGTTAGAAATTACGGAAGAATATATTTGTATTCAAATCTTTTATTTTCCAGACTTTCCAGGTGTTTAGCAAACGCCTGGAGGATATTGAGAGAGTGGAGTGTACATAGTGGTGATGAGGTCGACCCTAATGAGGGAGATCGTGTTGCGGGTTGAGGCATAACCCGAGACTTTTCTAACTCACGAGTGAGTTTCTTTGGCTTCCCTCAGCTGGATCCAGTTACCAGGCTTATTGCTATTTCGTTCCGCCAGTAATACTGTAGGCATGAATTATCTTACGGGATAGGGTTTCGCTGGCAATCTTGTTGCCACTGTATAACCTGTAACTGTAGAACATCTTGGACGGATTATAATGATGCTATTTTATCTGTTTTATTCTGAATTGAGCCTTAGGTGTTTTTGTTAAGTCTGGGGGTGTTCTTAAGGGGTGTGTAGAAAATGAGCAAATACAAGGTTAGTTATATTGTTGTGTTACTGTTGACTGGTATGTTGGGGAATATATATATATATATATATATATATATATATATATATATATATATATATATATATATATATATATATATATATATATATATATATAAACTCACGGATTTTCAATGGAGGTCTTTATTGAGGCCCTAATCAGAACTCTTATAGCGGGGCTCGTCGGATTCCATATCGGTGCCCATATGAGTGACTTAATCGGGACCCTTATCAGGGCCCATAACGGGGTACTACTTGGAAACCTAATCGGAGTCCCCAGCAGAACCCTCGTCGGGTCCGTCGCCAGGACCCCTAATCTAAGCCCACACAGGGGTCCTTATCGTGATCCTAATCGTGTCCCCTGATCAGCGCCCCACCAGACAAAGCAACTATATTATAAGGTTCTTTCTGACCCTCATTTCGTTTTCCTTTATTCTCTCGTTTTCTTCTTTTTTTTCTTCCTTCCTCCATCGATCCGCGAGAGGAAATGCCGATAACTTGACCCCTGCTTGACCCCTGTGACGTCAAGCGCCCGATATACGTTGTGGGGAATTCTCTTCCAAAAGTAACGCAGCGACGTATGTTGACCCGGGAATCAGACGTAGACTATTATATTCAGTATACCGCTATATATCGAAACTGGCCTTATTAATGTAGAGGGGACACTTAGACTTAACTGAAGTATAATCAGCTACGATAACTGGAGCCACTTTAGAATCAGAGTGTACACTTAAGAGTGAGACGTATGTTTTAAGTTGCTTCCCGAACGACGGTATACGAGACAGTAATACGAAATGATCGTTTAAGATAATCTGATCGCAATCGCGTCAGTTCGTTATAAAACCATCGTTAAGGCCGGATGAACGTACGACTTGATCACCTATGAAAATGAAACCCCGATGAATACAGGGAGAGTCGCGACCCCCGCGTTCCGTGTTCTACGAGGCTTAGGTGACTAAGGTAAGGTAAGCATCATTGATCATGAGCATCAGTAAACTATTACGCCTCCTCCCTCCCACACCCCCTGCTCCTCGCCCACCCGCCGGCAGGGAGGCATCACCACCTAAGAGTCAGAGTCATGTGGTTCGCGTCACTGTGCCCCTCGTGTTTAAGGTCTTCGGTTCTCTCCACTCGCCCTGAGTGTCTGCCTCGTGCCTGGACACTACTGAGTGCGAGTCCCTCGATTAAAACCGGATCGCTAACTCACTACGTCCCGGGAGGAGGTGCGAGCTTACCCTGCGTTAGATTACGTGACTTATCAACGTTGACTTACGCAGTCTGACACCTTCATTAGTCTCTCTTTCTGACCCTGGGAGGTGGGATGGATGGTGTTGATGGTGGGGGACGGGAGTCACACTCTCTGACGTTCAGAAAATGGGTTGTACTTCACTGGGTCTGGCTGTAGACAGGGTGTTAGTCAGTGGGTTAAGTAGGTCCACGTTTCTTAAACTCTGGGGTGCGTCTGCGACCCTCAGGGGGCGCGGAAAGCTTGAAGGGGAATTAGACACTCAGGAGTATTATGTATATAACTCTGTGGCTACGGCGTACTTGAATGTCGAGGTTTTGGCTTCAGGACGGCGGCAGATTTTAGGACCCTTAAAAAAAAAGTAGGGTGGGGGATTGATGTCCAACCTTTTACATTCGTAAATCATTAATAGAAATAAATGAAACATTTAGAATAAATGAACCTGGCCCATCAGCCGGGGAGATGGGGAAGTAATATGTCAGCAGTCATTATTTACCAGTTAATCTGACTGACATCAGGAAGGTAACCTCCATCTGTTCACGATTGTCCTGCCACCGTCCGCACCTCCACCTTAGTACACCCGATCACACTGTAATGACCTTTTGTTTCCCTCTACCCTATGTCCCCAGGGTCACTCCGACCAACACAGTACTTTCCTCTGTAGCTCACTCACTAAAGATCCTCCTGTGTTCCTCTTCGCAGCATCCTTTTGTGTCCTCCTACCGCAATATCCTACGTGTTATTTCCCCTATAATATCCTACTTGCTCCTCCACCCGCTGCAGTACGATCCTGTGGTCCTCTGCTCATTATGATGTCGTTCTGTTCCTCAGCTCCCTTCATCCATTCCACTGTTTTCACTACCCATTGTATGATGACTCTCCAGAATCTGTTTAGCCCTTCAGGGATGATTCACCCACCTTATCACTGTCCTGAGCCCATTCATTCCCCTCATTGCCTCCCAGGGCCCATTCAACCCCTCCCGTACCCCTCAGGGCCCTGTCATCCACTTTCTGCAATACCCACTACGGTATTACATGAGCTACTACATTTGCTACGGCAATCCCACACCCGCTCCACTGTCTTTTGTGTGTCCCTTTACCTAGTGCAGTACCCCGATGGAGGATCCTTCCACCCACTACAGTACCATCCTGGGCTCTTACGCCCACTACAATACACCCTTGTGGTGCTTCATTCCCATACAATACCGTCCCTTGTCCGTCGTCCACCTTCCCACGCCACATCTCCGCCTCTTCCCTACCTCCGGGACCCCATGAGCCAGAGACTTGACGTAAATTTATGAGGCTGGGTAGCGATAAGGGAGGCGCGGCAAACAAGAGAAGCACGCTCGGATCCCCGATTTCTTCGACCTTATGGGATCTGGCCTGTTCGAGCTCCTTATAGCTTCCACTTAGAGGTATTTGATCCTTGTTTATCCCGCATCATCTATACATTTGTATCGTCTATGGTGAAAAGGTAAACAGATCTGTAGGAACCTTTACAGAGGGGAGAAATATCACCGAAAACATTAGAAAAATGTGTTTGAGTAAGTGATCGCTATCAGGACTTGGGATGCTGACAGCGGCGCGAAAACCTTAGCCAGACGCTCACAGCGGCATTATGTCTAGGTTGTCGAACACTACGTCTTAATCAATTTAAAAGGTTTTTCTTTGTTTAGGTATAAAATGTTTTGGAAGATTATTATTTTTCAGTTTGTTGCTGTGTTGTGGGAAAGATGGAAAGCTGTGGCGGGGCAAATATTCATTTTGTATTGATGCTGTGTGTTTGCTTTGGATTGATGTGTGATTACTATTTGCGTGTGACGGGAAGAAAGTTTTACGCTGGTGTTGCCCCGTCTTCTAACCTCATATACGTATGTGCCATGTCTTTACTGCTGTTTGTACACACACACACACACACTCACACACACACACACACACACACACACACACACACACACACACACACACACACACATACTCTAGCCTATGCCAGGTATTCATTTTATCGACCAGCCCCCAGGGTAGGATGAACGGGTGGGTGGACTCTGGACCGGCTGCCGCGACCAGGACTCGAACTTATGTGGGATCGATCTCAGGCGGCCCATGCATGCACGACGGTCAGTAACGTAAATAGGTACATCACGGAGGTGTGTGTGTGTGTGTGTGTGTGTGTGTGTGTGTGTGTGTGTGTGTGTCACACCTCAGATTACAAGAGCATCCAAGACCTTTAAAAGAAGATCTCTGTAATGATCCGAGCTCACAATAGAGCACGTCTGTAATTTTTTCAACGTCCCTAAGACCTCGGACGGACGCTACAGTAGCGAACGCCTCTCCTCACGTCCCCGTCACCAGGCGCGATCTGTCGAACGTAATCCTCGTCGACGAGACTGCTATTGGAGGAGACAACCCTGTCTTACGAGGGAGAATCCCGCGGCGCGTGGCTCGGGCACGCTCGGCAGGCAGGCCCTTCAGAATCTGGGCCCGGGTCGAGTCACGGACGCTGGCTGCTATCACGGAGACCTGAGCTGTATCCACGCCAGTGGCCAGTCATGTTAAGTGATCATGGGTAAGAATATCAAGACTCAACCACGTACATTACGTAAGAAGCAAATATATATACATATCTGTCTACCTATCTAATATCTATCTGTCTACCAGTCTGTCTCTTTGTCCCTATCTATATGCCAGTCTATCTCTGACTATCTTCGTATCTATCTATCTATCATCTGCAGCTCTGTTCCCATTTCCATGGGGTGAATCAGGTCCAAGCAGGCTTTCATCACTCACGCACAAAGTACACACCGATCAATCCACTCGTGTTAGTTTCTCTCCGCTCCTGCCATGACTGGTTATGAAATAGAACAGTCATGAACAGTTATGACTCGGGCTGAACAGCAAGCAGTTGCTGAGGCGCAACAGACACCGTGGGATGCCTAGCAGTGTGCAGAGTGAAAGGTCACATGCGCCTCATGCTTGCGCAGTACGTATGGTGTGGATACAAAAGCAGTTCACAAGAGTTTTTTTTATACAGATTGTACCCTCACCACCCTAACAGTAAACACACTTGCTTTTTAGAAATCATATATATATATATATATATATATATATATATATATATATATATATATATATATATATATATATATATATATATATATATATATTCTCAGGGAACTTGATGTTTTCTAAATGCCATTACCCCCTCCCACCAAAACACACGTTAGAATACTTATCCCCTTCAGGGGTCAAGAATAATCATGTCTTTCTCTTTAGGGGCCAAGGACTTCGGTCCGTCTAGTGTCAGCCTTGACATCAAAGAGAAATGATCGTTTCTGAGTAATGTGTGTGTGTGTGTGTGTGTGTGTGTGTGTGTGTGTGTGTGTGTGTGTGTCCTTCATCTCTGTATGATTGTGGGATTTAAAGATAGAATTTAAACGCTCAAAGTGAATGTAGCTGTTTTTTTTAGCAGGGTAAAGGTCAAACGTCAGGCTATCATATCCGAGGGTCGTTCCGTCGTGCCCAAGGATCGTACCGTCGTACAGAAGTTTAAGGTAATCGTCTCTCTTGGTGCGTATAAGAAAAAAAAAAGATAGTCTCGATGTCAAATAAGATATCATCAAATAGAGTTACTGGCCTGGAAGGAGCCAGTGTTATGGACATGTCAGGGACACGGGTCCTTCTGGGTCCGTGCCTTGGGGACACCACCGTCTGTGGATGTGGCAAGAGGTGGAGTCCCTGTGGGTACCACGCTGGTTCCCTCTGGTTCCGTGTGATGTGTGATATCGCCTTCATCATGTACCAGCTCTGGGCCACATAGACCTCGCTTCCCCACACTGGGGCGTCCTGTGACCTGGGGCACTCCGTGACCTGGTCATCCTGTGACCTGGGGCGCTCCGTGACCTGGGCAACCTGTGACTTGAGGCACTTCATGATCTGGGTATCCTATGACCTTGGGCATCCTGAGACCTGGAGAGTCCTGTGATCAAGGGCACTCTATGACCTGTGGCACCAAGAGACCTTGGGCATCCTGAGACCCGGAGATATTTACTTGGGGCATCCTGTGACCCGGGATCAATAAACACTTGGGTCAGGATAATGCTA
This sequence comes from Panulirus ornatus, assembly GCF_036320965.1. Classification (NCBI taxonomy): domain Eukaryota; kingdom Metazoa; phylum Arthropoda; class Malacostraca; order Decapoda; family Palinuridae; genus Panulirus; species Panulirus ornatus. Next base: position 27,498,434 of record NC_092271.1, on the reverse strand, counting down.
AGAGACGTAAGTGTGGTGGCTATTATCTCCCACTTGATAGAAGGAGAGGTTGGGCATGTGGTCTCCCTCCCCGAGCGGCCGTCTTGGACCGACCGATCGCGTCAATTACCGGAGAAGGTTGTGAGATATTATTAAGAGATGGTTGTAACACGCGAGCCGCCAATCAGTTCTTATTTTTTCTTTCCCTTGTGGTGTACGTTTTTTTTTTTTTTTCGTTGCCAAGTGCGTCCCACGGAAAATTAGAGAAGTCCCTGTTGGTTATATCTTTCTGTTTTCTAAAGCCACTCTCGGTTCTGTGAATGGTACAATCAGAGTGTCTGGTCGGAGGTGGAATATGTGGGTCTTATGTGGCCTGATAGCACGTTTGATACTGAAGTCTTTGCTTTTTCTTGAAAGCGTCAAAACCTAGTTTTCAATATGAATAGGATACTGTACCAAAAGACTTGGTAGATGCTGTAGGACCTGACCCTAAACATCTGGTGCATAGGTTTTTGTACCATAAGACTTGAGAGATCCTGTAGAATCTGTGGTCAAAGACTTCGTAAAGGAATTTTCCGAGACCAAAACAAGAGGCACATGATTGACCATAATCCTGATAGGCGTATCAGCATCTGACAGCATAAGAGCCCGAGAATCAGGATACCAAACCAAAAATCACAGACAGTCCTCTTACGTGTGACACCAGAAATCTGACGTTTGCCCTGGTGTCTGAGACCTGATTACTGGACTATAGAGGGTCATCGGGCGTGGTAATCTGTTCTCCGTGTACCACCGTTCCCCTTTCTCTTTCCTCTCCTCATTCCCTCCCACCGTAGTCGCCTCCATCGCTTGTACGTGAGAATACATGGGAAAGACAGATAACAGAAGACAGACGAGGTTATCTGCTAGTATACAGTAAGTATGATGAGTTTCAGCGTTACATAATCTATCATGGAATACCCACAGTACATAGGCAGCCAAATCCACCTCCGAAGAACCAGGAGTCCTGTTTACATGTCGATGATTCTTCTGCAATGAATAGTTGTCCCGATTAGACAAGGTATATTGATTCGTCCTTCTTTGATGGAGTCCCGCTCTTTGTGTCCCTGTGTTTTCTCTCTCTCTCTCTCTCTCTCTCTCTCTCTCTCTCTCTCTCTCTCTCTCTCTCTCTCTCTCTCTCTCTCTCTCTCTCTCTCTCTCTGAACTTATATATGTCAAGAGACACTCGGGTTGGCATCAGTGGTGTGCTTTAATTTTATCATGACCCCAAGGCATTACTTTAACAGATTATTCAGCACTCCCATTAAATCCGGGAGCACATGTCTGCATGTAAACAAGATATATGTCTGTGAAGCCAGCCATCCAACGTGAGGGTGTAGGAAGACGAGCACCCAGAGTGCCTCTTTGCTGCTTGAGTGCATCTCTATACTTAGCGAGGTGACCAGTGTGTGTACTCGTAATGCTGGTGTCTTACTGTCTCGTCGGTGTGGTTCTTTCCGAAGCTGTGCTTGTATATTTTGGTTGTTGATTCTTACGGTGTGTTGTTAAGATTGCGTGAGGTTTAAGGTTGTAGTTTACAAAGTTTTAGAGTCTAAATAAGTACCTTAGGTTAAGTGTATCTCTCATACATCACTGTAAATGCGTATGTAGGGGACTATGGTCTCGGTGCATTACACATAGCGACGAGCAAATCAGTGTGAGCGAACGAGACCTTTTCTTCGTGGTGTGGTCTGAGTGCTCGGCTGCGAATCTTGGTAAACCCGAGGTTGTGGACGCCGTAGCCAGAGCCACTGCAGGATGAGTGCCTGCCTTGAGTTGGCATTGTTGATGGAGACTCTGGCTGGAGAGCTGTCTTCTGTAGACGAGACTTGGTCGCTTTTGTAGAGCTGTTTTAAGCTGGGTTAGGATGACGTTGTATCTCAGTGTGCTGACTGATTGTCCGAGATGAGTTGACTCTGGTTGGCAGAGTTGAGCTGACCCTGAGTGGGCAAGACTATACTTAAAGGCATCAGAAATCATTAAGATAGGTAGTCGATGTGAAGTTTCCTAGATAGAAAAAGAAGAAGAAGAAGGAGAGGTAAAAGAAGACTGGAGAAGAAGAAGGAAAAAGTAAAGGAAGAAGAAGACGAAGTAGTAATGTACACTAATTTCCAATTAGTTTGTTTGTTTATTTAAAGTAAGGGTGTCTTACATTAATATTCTTAATCAGTTTTGTTCCTACAGTAATATTCATACTCTCTTGTCATTAACTTAATTTCTTTGTTTCGTTCTGGTCTTAAATCATTGTTATTGTTTCGTAATATATTTAGAACACATCTTCACCCATTCCTATTCTACCGAAATCACAACATCGTCATTCACTAACCAACAGAGTGGCTATGTACCTAATTATGCCCTGTGAATAACATTTATTCACTGTATTTACTCACTGAGTCGCTTGTACATTATTCTTCATCATGTGACACAGATTCCCTGCGCAGCAGACATTAATTCGCCGAGTGTGGCGGGCAAGTGTTTGTTTAACCCAGAGCCTCTTGGGTCCATGTTCAGCACTGGGCGTTTCTTATCAGGCCCTTGAGCGCCATCTTATGACCCATGACCACGACGGTACTACCCTTGATGGCAGTACGACCATTGATCATGAAAGTACAGTCCTTGAGCACGACGGCACGACCCCTGAATACTGTGGAACTTCCATTGATCTTGACGGTGTGATCCTTGAGCACGACGGCACGGACCTTGAGTACGTTAATCATGACGGTACGAACCTTGAGCACGACTGTATAACCCTTTAACCTAGCCTTAAGGGTCAGTTCCACGCCCAGACCATCATACCCGAAAGTCGCGACCCAAGGGTCGTGTTGTAGTGCTTAAGGGTCGTACATAGGGGTTTAATCAGTCTTGAGACTTAATGAAGGTCTGTCATTTCTTTCTTTCACTCTCCTTCATATCTTGCTTGACCAAATCATGAAACAGAAACATGTAACAAACTGCATGTATATTTCCAATATATATACACACACGAATGTAACTATGCAGCTGAAAATACAGTCGTTTGTATGAAACACTCATCACTACCATCCACCGTGAGATGATACATGCTCTCTGTATTTGTTATCGTGGCTTGTGCTGGGTCAGGTCAGGTCGCGCAAGCTGGTCAGCACTCCAAGTGACCTATGAAATCAATATTAGCGTCAGCAAAGGTCACATGCCTGGGAGATCGATACAGTAACACATTGTGTGCGTATTTTCACGGTCACGTTGAAGGGTTTATTTTCATGTTTGTTTTTCGCCGTAAGTTTTCGTTGCCATTTTTTTTTCTTATCATTTGTCTTTCAAAAATGGAACTGTGTAATGAATAACGTTATTGGTATCATACGTCTCACAAGAAACTGGGGACTAACGCACTGGGCATTGTTGATTTATGAGATCTAAAGGGTCAGGGGTCAGGATAATGGGGTCAAAACTGCGAGGTTGAACACCTCACCAGCATGGGCGAGTACTTCGTTCTTTGAACCATCATCAGCGCTCCACTCCTTCCCTCGTAGGCTAACCTCTCATTACCTCCTGGGAGACGCAGACACCAGGGGAACTTAACATATCGCCAGTATTTGTTATCATGGAGCCGACCTGTCATTATCGGCAGCTTGATCACCCACGCTGGGCGTCGATGCTTCCGCCCCAAACCATAATTTTCGGTTCCTCTAATTAGGTCACATCGATGGGTCGGTCTGGAACACACCAGGGGTAAAGTGGGAGGACGGCGCTCGTGAGACGCCGTGTGTGTGTGTGTGTGTGTGTGTGTGTGTGTGTTGGGGTGGGGGGGTTGGGCTGGCATCACTCGCTGCACGCGTACCCCGCGGACCAGGGTTCGAGGTGGAACGGGTGGGTTGGTTGTATGATGTCCTCACGGACAATTCGTGTTGTGGACGTGTTATTACGTTGACAACTTGATGGATTATCGTCAAGTGTTCCCTCACATCTCTGGAGGATTTAATAAGGTTTACTTTGTTGATGTATGTAGCAAGATCGCGTTTTCTGAGCGCCGAACCAAATTATGTTAAAGGCCAGTTTAAGATCAAGTGTGCGGTTGGTGTGTTGTTATAAATAACACTCCCTCTTTTATTAGCCCAAATTGTTCAACCAGTCTGTGCCTGTTAGGAGAGAGAGAGAGAGAGAGAGAGAGAGAGAGAGAGAGAGAGAGAGAGAGAGAGAGAGAGAGAGAGAGAGAGAGAGAGAGAGAGAGAGAGAGAGAGAGCTAAGCCATGCGCATTATTTAATTAGTTTGTCAAGAACGAGTGGGTGAAAGATGCCGCTGGAGCCGTAAAACGTATTTACATAACAGTTGCTGCTGTGTGAAATTGTCAGTCGAGACAGCGTGTTGGAGGGTGCCCCTGGCCGAGTGATGATTCCCCAGGGGACAGACAACCAAGAACAGGTCTAGTGTTTGTATCAGTGTTGATGTGTTGCCTCGTGTGTCTCCCAGTGTTCATAGCTGTTCAGGAACGTCTACATAGCTGCCCTCAGTGTTTATGTTCATGTCGAGCCACTTGCCTGTAACTCTATATCTTATAATCTTCCAATCTGTCTCTGTTCCTATCTCTTCTCTCTCTCTCTCTCTCTCTCTCTCTCTCTCTCTCTCTCTCTCTCTCTCTCTCTCTCTCTCTCTCTCTCTCTCTCTCTCTCTCTCTCTCTCTCTCTCTTTTACTACGTCACATATCTTGATACACTGTTATATATTATACTAATACAATTTACCACCACTGAAAAACACTTCCCTGAATATAATATGACGTCAGGAGACTCAGTAGTACAAATTACTCTGCCAACAGCTTGTCCAAATTGCATATTGCCCCTGCTTGCTTCACTGGAGAGCCTTGGGGGTATCGTCCAGGCGGTGGTCTTTAAAAGAAGAAGAAGGAAAAAAAAGACACAACCTCACTTGGCTTTACGCATCGTAATTATTGTAATCTACCTCCGTCGCTCTTGGACGATGGCAGACCAAAGCTGCGGACGATGAGAGGCGAGGGGGGGGGGGGATGAGTAACGTGTATTTATTTATCTATTTATTTATGTATTCTGACGTGCAGATATGAATTGTTTATTATTGCCTTATACCTGTCATCGGTGAGGGTAAACAAACAGCATGACTATTAGATGTTGGGGGATAAGTGAGTGTAATGAAACTTAGAAGTGCTTGTCTTTCTTAGAAAAATTTACATTACGTAAGTATGCATAATTAACCCTCTTTTGCGGAGCTTTTCCTCTTTCTTTAGTTTTCCAGTTTGTTTCTGAATGTAAGAGGAACTAAACCATACGAAGGTTCCATCATTGCGACCGAGAGATCTGGGTTCAAGATTGTGGTGACCAGACCAGTTTTTCCCAGTATGCGATAATCTAACCCATCTCGGCAAGACACTGGTATCTAGATAACTCCTCCGAGTCTGTGGTATCGAAACCAGTTCTTGGAAGGAGTGGTATCAATCATTTCTGAACGACAGTGTTATCTTGACCAGTCTCTCATAGTCTGTGTTATTTAGATGAAGTTTTTAAGACTGTGTGGTTTTTAGGAGAGTTTTCGACGAGTCTGACACCTAGATTAGTTCTGTAAGATTTTGACACATGGAAGAAGGTGCCCTGTGATTATGGTTTCTAAGTCAGGTGTTTTCGAAGATCGAGGCATATTGAGGAAGTTCTCTTAGCGTATCTAAATCAAGTTTCTAAAGTCATGTTATGAATAATGCCAAATTCTTCCACTGGTATTGCAGAGTCTTGGAGACATACACAATCTCTAGGTAGTCACTTAACACAACTGGGACGAACACCCTTTTGAGATACCTATAACTCCTTGACGCCAACAACAACAACAACAAAAACAACAACAACACAGCTTGGAGAAGTGACCCTGGAGTGTACAGTAGTAGATCAGCTCCTGTTGGCGGACACAACTGATGTAACGTAAGCGACGACACGACAAGTATCTGAAGTGATAGTTGTAAAAAAAGAAAGAAGGAAAAAAAGAAGATCTTGCTCAACACCAGAGGATCATTCAGTGTAACATTAACCAGTCTCAACCAAGCCCTAGTTCCTCATTTTAATTGGCGAATGTTTCGATCAACGTCGAACCCCATCGACACTTTGATAGTCGTAGCATGATGTTGACGAATAGGGGACTGGATTCCACGGTATTTGGCGGGCAACTATCCCAGCCTCACACACACACACACACACACACACACACACACACACACACACACCTGCGCAAATAACTCGAGGGTTTATTTGTTTGTGTGGTTGTTTGTTGGTGGAGGCGAGGATGCTGTGATGGACTTCGCACGACGCAAGAAGAATGTGTTGTTGGGTGAGGGATAGTATTACGGAGTGTTGGGCATTGTGGCCACCTTTGATGCTATTGGCGAGGGGGGGGAGAGGTTTCGTAGCGTGGCTGAAATTGGCTGGATCGTGATAATATTATCTAGGTATGCTTTATTTAGGTATCCAATCATCTTCCATCGGTGGATACTTACTGACGTCATTCCCAGCTGTGATGGGCCTTCCCTCACCCATCACTGTGTTTGATGAGTGTGGATCTATTCATGCTCATCGTCATGGTGAATAAAGACCTCTGGCCTCGCCGTTGTCTGACTGAATGAGTAAAAAGACTTGCATCGTTACCCATCGTTTGAGTGACTGAATAAAGATCCAATGCGATGCCCATCGTCGCATATGTAGTTTCAAGCGTTCTTCTACGATTCATCTTTGTTTCAGTCAAGAAATGATGATGGAAAACGTTTTGTATGACGTTCGTGTGTTTACTTTCGTAATGTTGTGCAGAACAGAAACGTTTTTGACTTATATCCGGCTGATCCGAAGATAAACGATCTGATTTTCAACGTCGAGCGAAACCATGACTTTGTTTTCCATGTTTGACTCGAACGCGACGGTACGATCATGAAACGTTTTTCTTGTTTAATGTCAAACTGATACTGAGTTTTTTTTCATGCGTTTAACGATGGATTTCTTTATAAAAAGCTAGTGTTTAACGTCATAATCATCAAAGCTGAACTGACACAAAATGTCAAAATATTTTCTCATATTTGGTTTGTGTTCGTAGAGTAAATTCAATAATTCTAAAGTAAAGACTTTTATTGTGGATTATTTTACTTCATGAGGTCTTGTAACACTTAAGTTTCATCAGTTCTTGGATGAGAGGAGGAGCAGCAGAAGATAGTTAAATGGGTCTTGTGTTGATGTCGTGGCAACAGGTAATACCTAAGGAACCTGGGCCCCGTCTTACAATTTCTCCAAGGATAATTACTCAGGTCCCTCTGGTCAGTGCAACAGGTGAATGGTGGTGTGGCGTTTACTGTTATTGCAACAGAGGCCACCCGGGCTCCGGAACCAGACGGTCTGGGTGGCAAAAACTCACCTTGTAGCCCCTGAACGAACAGGTAGGGACCAACCCCCCACAACACGTTCCACGGAGAGTCCCCCCCACCCTTTCCCCCATGTAACCCGAAACTCATTTTTGTACAGATAGTCGACGCCTCAGCGGCGGCCCCCGTGCCTAAGTGGAGCTGAGACGATGGGGTTGATGGGGGTGTATAGACTGGGGAAGGATGGAAAGGGGATGGGAATGGCTTAGCGTAAAGTAAGAGACAGAAATTCAAGCAGAGCTGCGCAGGTTTCCCAGTTGTTGTTGAGGAATTGAGCACAAGTACATGTGTACATGTGCACCAGGGAGCAGAGGTAGTCCATTATAAGTCGTTAAGAGAGGATGTCGCTGCGTAGACACGACTGGACGACCTCACCTTGAGGCTGCGACGGACGGTCGTTGAGAAAGGATGTGGTTGCGAGGACATGACCGCACCGCCTCACCTGGGCCTCACTTGTTTATGTCCATTGGGTTGGAGATGATGCAGTGTCAGGCAGGTGGAGTTATAGCGTGCCAGACCTGGCCTGCATCGGTGCAAGTGTAGATAAGTGTGAGTGGCGGTGTATGCTAGTTTAGTGGAGGGTAGTGAGTGAGTGAGTGTGTGTGTGTGTAGATGTTTATGAAGGGGAGGATAGGTACACGTGCTGGTATTACAGTATCCTGTGTAGGTGTAAATGAGTGTGACTGCCGCCAGATCACCAGTTGTGAGACGTCTTTTTGTTGATGATTGTTTAGCACACGTTCCTTCCTATGTTGTGACCAAATCAAGCCACACCTGCCCCTCTTTAGCAGCCACGCACCAACAGCATTACACACATGTATTGATGTGTGAAGTATTCACAACAACATCTATAAATATAACACTGGGATTTTACTGAAATGTTGGGCTATATCTATCTTGACATTGGTGTGTGTTTCTTTCCAGAAAGGATGGAATACGAACATGGTATGTTAGTTGGTTAATAAAGGTTTATTGACTGTTTACTGCGCACTATATTGAGTAGCTCCTCGACACTAAGTCCGCTCAGCACTTGGAATCGAACGGGTGTCCCTGATTTGCAGATGTACGATACTACTCTGTTCTCTTTGAGATTACATGACTTCTCATACCATTCAGAATGTGACTCGATCCTCGCTATCATAGTTCGGAAATGAGTCACATTTTATTTAATTTTACTACTCTTTATTTTGTTAAACATTGATAAGGAGAACGGAAACGGATATCTATATGTTTACGTACTTTTATTTTTCATTTTTAAGAATTTGCTTGCCTTAAAATCCCAAACTTCGGGCTGAACGAAGAGATGTGACATCTTTATTTCATTACATATTCTACACCTTTCAGATATTTTACTCACACGTAAGAATGATCTTGCAAAGTCGATGAGATAAGAGATAAGGGAGCCATCGGCCCTAGGCTGTGGCAGCAGGTGGATGGGTATTGGGGAAGTTTCGGGATGGGGGAAGGGCAAGGAAAAGAGGAGGAGGAGGAGGAGGAGGAAGCATGGCAGTGGAGCCTCTAAACGTGCCCCTCTTACCTACCCCAGCCAGCACCAGCTAGCTCTTGCCTCCTCACCGTATCATTAACCTGTAATCCCTGCACACCAGTAGCGGGAAGACACTAATCACGGCTACTGGTCGGCCAGCACGAGGGGCAAAAAGCAGTATCAGCCACTACTGCTGCTCCCCTGCCCCCGCGTTATGAGCAGCGGCAGTACGGGCAAATAGCGGTGGTGCAAGACCGTTCCTTCCAGCACTGGGAACCCATACAAAAAGGGGGTCGAACGTGCGGTCACTGCTTACGGAGCCGAAAGGGGCAGTTGGGCTCCTGTGGTATTTTCAGTGATTTTCTTCGGCCGAGGAGTCACTGAACCCCATTAGTATCTGCAGTGACTCTCTGGCCCAGTGGGCGCCCAACTACACTTGTCATCGGTGACCTTGTTGCCAAAGAGGCAGCACAGAACATCCTCCGAGCATTAAGTGATCCCCTTGTTAACTCCGGGCTGGTAGACAGATTCCCTACGATCAGTGCACGGCAGACTGGAGGGGCAGATCACCTGTGCTGTGCTGAGTGGCAGTAGCAATACCGGGCAAATTGATGCAATTAAAGTAACATGCCCCGGGTTATCGCCTTCATTAATTGTGGTCAGCTGGGGGGAAAAAAAGTGTATTGACCAGGTTGTAGGGTTGTGGGATGAGAGTTAGAGGTGCCGTACCCTTGTAAATTACTGATTAGATTAACTTTATTGAAGTCCAGTTAATGGAACCCGTTTGTTAAACATCGTGAGATCACCATCTTAAGGAACGCTACCATCACTTACTGGGAGTTATTGTGTCGAGTTATATCTAGATTATATGTCTTCTCCCTCTTCCCCCAAAAATGTGTTTTCCAATTTCATTCTTAAACTCTAATATTCGTGTTACTTGGAATCAGGTCATATGTGTGTGTGTGTGTGTGTGTGTGTGTGTGTGTGTGTGTGTTATTCTTCCAGCGTTTCGGCATGCGCAAAAGTCTTCCTCAGAGAAACGTTAGAAGAATTAAACTCAGAATCTCTCCACTGTGTCTACTCACCGTCCCAGTACACACACACACACACACACACACACACACACAGATATATATATATATATATATATATATATATATATATATATATATATATATATATATATATATATATATATATATGTATATATGTTATCAAATGTTCTTATTGTAATATGTTAGCGCTATTTTAGCAGACATAGACACCGAGGATAATTATATCTTCACTTGAGGCAGGTATGTGTACTGTATATGATAGGCTTAAGATTCTGAACTCTGCGAGACTTCGTTCCGAGGTACAGTACATCCTACATGTACAAGTCATGGCCCACAGCTTGACCAGCGACCACAGATCAACAAGTTGCCCGCGTAAATCTAGAAGCTGATCTGAAGAAGTCTGAAGTTGAAGTGGGTTGTTCTGAACTGTAGGTTGGCGTGTGTGTGTGTGTGTGTGTTAGGGATTGCTAACCCGGTCTGGACCCACTGGAAGCTTGTCTTTGCTATCTACATGTTGTGTGAGGGGAGGGGAGGGGGGAAGGATCAGGTTCTTGGAGGGGGGGAGGGGGGAATGGTTGGAGTCTTGGCACGACGAGTCTTGGAGAAGGAGGGGGGAGAGGAGGAGGAACGTGCCTGACTATAATCGGCTCTGGCACGCGCACCTCCTGTCCGTTCAGTCGGTACCGTCTCATGTCTCCCATCGCCGGATTGTACCGTCTTGCACCGTCGGGTACCGTCAGTTTACCAGCCGCCGTCATTCCAGTACCTTTCCGTCTCCTAAGCATCCAGGTAATCCACACCAACATGATTCCTTCATTACCTGGTAATAAGAACTTAATTACCTGGGGTCAGGTAGGTTATTCAAAGAGCTTGTCAGCTCACTCCTGCTTTCCTCGGACCTCCTTCAACCACCTTGACTGCTCGTGTCTGTGACTCATTCTTGACGGCAAAGACCACCACACACCCAGGATGGTGTTCCTTCTGCACTCCGGCGGGTACACCACAACCCAGAAGCTGGGGAATACGGTAGTGCTCATATGAGGGAAATGTGTAGTAATGTCATTTATGTATGCATGTATGTATGTATGTATGTATGTATGTATGTATGTATGTATGTATGTATGTATGTATGTATGTATCATATATGTATGCATGTACGTATGCATGTACGTATGTATGTATGATGTGCATCATTGTATATGTGTGTGTGTGTGTGTGTGTGTGTGTGTGTGTGTGTGTGTGTGTGCATATATGACATGTGTTTGATCCTTGATGATCCGATAAGACAGTAACCAAGTTATGATGCTCAAGAAGTCATACAGTCGTTTTGAAGAATCGTACCGTCGTGCTCAAGGATCGTGCCGTCTTAGTTAAGGGGTCGCATCTTCATGCTCGAGGATCGTACCGTTGCACTGATGGGGTTGAGGATAAATAAACCATCTGTTAGTCCTCCATGTTTTTCTTTTCCAGAGAGTTTTGTTCGTCGGTCGGAGGATCGTAGGTAATTATTCACCTGATGATAATACCTTATCATTATAGTGCGATTAATGATAATGATGAAGGGTGGGCAAACATCAGTGGTGCCAGCCTCCACCTCGCTTTATCTCATACTTGGCCGAGTGGGACTCTTACATCAACTCACACTCAGCCAAACGGTGGATCCCGAGTGTCGGGGAAGTGTTGACTTATGAATGGAGCCGGGGTTACCGTGAGTCACTCACTACGCTAGCCAGAACACAAACCTCGAGTCAATTAGCGAGTTCAAGAAGCAGCACGCAAGCTCGGCTGAACAGCGGGAGGCATCAATTAACTCAAGCAAGTTTTTCTTCATGTAGTATTGTTCTGGCCCAAGGCATCTCCAGCTATTTGTAGCTGCTAAGTGCAGTAGCTCTGTTTACACACACACACACACACACACACACACACACACACACACACACACACACACACACACACACACACACATGAATATCCACTACATCTATATAGAGCACGTATACATAGTATCTATAATAAAAGTATTTCTTCACATTTTTACAAACAAGTTTCTTGAGTGATTTCGTGTCGTGGCCTCTGGTCGTTCTATCACTGTATCTTATCAAGAATTGTTCCGTGTTCACGTCATCATCAAACTCGTTTGAAAACGTAAAGATTGTGATCAGGTCACTCTTTCTTCTTTTCTCTTCCATATTGGACTAATGTATGGCCCCCTGACCTCTCACTACAACGAAACTCTCCTCTGGTGACCCTCCGTGTTACTCCCCTGTGGACCTTCTCCAGCCATGATCTGTGCGCTGACCAGACACCAGAGGCTCACACTAGTGCTGACCCCGTCCGCAGTGGTCACGTCACAGTTCGCCCCGTGTCCCGTTCCTTATCACGATGGACTTATTCCTTGATCTCTCACGTCTTTCCAGCTGTTGGCTGGCTGTCGCGCCGTCTTTATATCTTCCTCTACAGTACATCTCTAAAAATCTATTTATTTTTTTGACGTGTTTCATTGTGCCGCGTAGAAGAGAGAGAGAGAGAGAGAGAGAGAGAGAGAGAGAGAGAGAGAGAGAGAGAGAGAGAGAGAGAGAGAGAGAGAGAGAGAGAGAGAGGGTGGTGGTACTTGGTAGCGTCGTGTCATTAGCGACACCCAGACGGGCAGGTATCGTGTCACCATCCAACGTTCCTCGTGTAGGGTTGACCAGTAGGTAGCTCTGTGGTCTGACGTGCGTGCTGGCGGAGAGAGAGAGAGAGAGAGAGAGAGAGAGAGAGAGAGAGAGAGAGAGAGAGAGAGAGAGAGAGAGAGAGAGAGAGAGAGAGAGAGAGAGACACGAGGGGCCCATCAGATACCCCATACAATAATTTGCAGTCTGGCGGGGGACACGTATATATCTCCCATGTATCAGGTGCAAGGAACCATTGTCCGGCCGGGTGATTTACGACCCTAGCAACTAGCATAGCACTATTCTGGCCCTAAGGGAACAGGGGCTGCAGTGGCCGCCTTGGTCTAAGGTACAACAGCTTGCCTTCCACACGGGCGTCCCGTCTCCCGTGTTCTATGTTATGTATTATTCTGGTTTAATGTTTTCATTATCGGAGGGAGTTGTATGTGACCAGAGATACAATAGACTTTACTGGATTTAGTATAACCTTGATATAATGATATAAATGCGTACTTAATATTTTTGAGATGAATTTAAGACACACGTAAGCAACCTTTATATATATATATATATATATATATATATATATATATATATATATATATATATATATATATATATATATATATATATACATTATATGATGTTTCATATATTTGAGATATATTTCATATATTTGTATTTCTTCGTCTTCTGGAGGCGATGTATTTAAGACGCATGTCTGATTCCTTCAAGCGTCTGTCTGCCTTCGACCACCTGGTCCCAGTCTGGTCTTGTGAGCAATTATTGGCAAATACCATCATGGTCGCCGGCCACACTTGAATTTTTTTCCTTCTGGAAATTCCATTTATGTGTTTGGTATTATATTTTAAATTACGTGTATTGTATTAGAGGCACTTTTGTTTTTTTCCTTTGTCTCCCTCTGGGGGTGATAACATGTTGAGGACATTGGTGTTGGGAATAATTCAAGGTTAGCGAGGAATACAGCAGAGTGGCGACACATAAACCAAGGCTACTGAGTAATACAGAGTAAGGACACATATGCCAAGGTTACTGAGTAATACAGAATGAGGATTTATATGCCAAGTCCAGTGAGGAATAAGGATTGAGGACACATATGCCAAGGCTACTGTGGAATACATCGTGAGGAAACTGGTGCTGAGAACTGCGTAATATATTGTGAAAACACTGGTGCTGAGAACGAGCCAAGATTACTGAGTAGAGATAAGATCTTACCTGCTTGAGGTGGAGCTTGATAATAGAGCCTTGAGGGCAACGTTTAATACCCACCTGCTCCTTGACAGGTGTCCAGGGTGGAGGTGCTCCTCGGTAGGTGGGTGTCAGGAAGGAGATGTTGCGTTGTACATGCACAGGGATGGGTGGCGACAGCTGGGATAGATGGGAGGGATGGGATGGTTAGAAGGTATGGAATAGATCCGAAGGAATGGGACAGAAGAAAGAAAAAGGGTTACATCATTATGAAGGAAGGTGTTGTGAGAGGGAGGTGTCGGGATAGGTGGGGACTTTGGTGTAGGAGAGGTTAGTGTAGATGGAAGGTGTGGCGTAGATAGACAGGATAGCATAGATGGAAGGGATCTACGGGTGATGGGAAGGATATGGCTCAAAATGACGCGAAGGAATAAAGTTTGATACAAGAGGAAATTCATTTTTGATTCGTGTTGTCGTTTCCCGTGTTAGTGAAGCAGCGTTAGGTACTGAACCTTCGAATGGATCTTGACTTGGTTCCTTGCGTTCCTACTTTTAGAAAGTTATAATACAGGAAGAGAGGGATTTCCAACGGCCCTCCCTCTCTTCCTTCCTCTTAGTCGCCTTGCACAACACGCAGGAGATACGTAGATGGTATTCACCCAGACCTATCCATGGAGCTTTGCCCTATCCTCCCTAGGTTCGTGATGGTATTAGGAAACGTTCTGGTTCACATTTTCTACCACAGGTTTGGTCTTGGTTAAGCTGTGTTCTGGTGTGAAGTTCTCCTCCTTCCATTACCTCATGATGGCCAGCCATTGTTGGAGAGGAGGAGTTGATGCCTCCTCTCGGAACATAACGTATGACGTCACGACTGACGCGGACGTCAGCGGTGTGTACAAATTCCTATCATTACGGACAGACAAGAGACTTGTCATAAGATGGTGGACAACTAAAAGGATGAACCGAGGAAAGTGTTTTCTGAGATTTTTTTTTATTAGAACATTAATAGACAAGCGTTGCCAAGGGTCGTTGTGATGCCACGCAAACTACGCGGTTTCTCGCTGGTTTCTGTTTGTTTGTTGGTTTGTGTGGTTACTTATTATATTAAGTTTTTGATGTATGTGTAGGAGGCTTGGCTGTATCCCATTTTGCCCCATTTTTAAAGCTTTCTAGAGAACCTGTGTGGAGATAAAGAAATAGATAAAAGATGATAATCTCAGCTGCTACCTTGGGAACAACTTGTATATTACAAGTTTGATGTTGTAGGGCATTGCAGGTTATGCCGTGTAGCATCTTATTTTCTTATTGCATTTTATTTTGTGTTGTGAAGCGTATTTTGTGCTGTGTAGCATCCTATATTCAAGATGCTACACAGCTCAAAAACCCGCCTCACAACTTAAAATGCAATAAATAACAGCATGTATATTCACACTGCGTCTGAGAGTATCATGGATTTAGAATATTGGTTGGTGTTCGCCATTAAAGTGTCTGTCGTTGGTCTGCGGGTGTTATGCCTTGTTAAATGTCACTTGTACTGAGGCGTCATGCCATTTAACCTGTCTTATCTCGTTCTGGGAGCGTACAGTACATGCCATGTAAGCAGTCACAGCCGTTCGTGTGACAGTGTGGTGATTTAAGATAGCGTAAATATGGATTTGGAATTCTTTTTGAAGTTATTTTGTATAGAGTTAGGTAAAGGGGGGAGTGGTCGAGGTGTTTGATGGGTAAGTGTTAGATGGATAGGGGTGATAAATATACTGGGGTATTTAATGGGTAGGGGTGTAATATGGGTAGGGGTATTATAAGGAGGGAACGATTAGAACGGGATAGAAGCTGGAGATTACAAAGTAATGGGACTTAGAAAGAAATGGGTTTTAAAAAGACTGTTAGAGGGAAAGGGAGTGTGAAAGAGGTAAGGGCTGTTTAAGGGAATGGTTAGGATGGTAAGGGCGGAAGGGGGTTAATGTTCCATATTAGGGTATCCAGGTGATACCATCGCTCGCCGGGAGGAGTGAACACATCAACCCTCACGACCAGTTATACACAAGAGACCAGATGTAAGAAGCAGTTTCCCTGTGGGATGGAGCGTGAAGCTTGCTTACGACATCCAACCGCTGTAACCTGTCTTTATTCTCAACCTTAGCCTGAAGCTGAGTCCTTAAAATGTCATCATTATCATTATTATTATTATTATTATTATTATTATTATTATTATTATTATTATCATCATTATTATTATTATTATTATTATTATTATTATTATTATTATTATTATTATTATCATTATCATTATCATTATCATGATTATTATTAACATTATTGTAGGAGATAAATGTATGAATGATATTAAAGATCATGTACCCACTGTATCACAGCCGTGGCGTCTCAAATGCTTTTTCTATAATTTTCTTTTTTGACTTTCGGGATCTGATTAACGAGCAATTTAATGTCGTTTGGTGCGGGCGTAGTCAGACCAGATTAATTGATACTGGATAGTCAGACGAGGTAATTGATATCGAGTAGTCGGAATTAAGAAGAACCGGTCTCTCACCAGAGGCTCATGATTTTATATACAGCTACAGACTTTCCAGACATATTTCCAGAATGATTAAAATGTAAGTGTATAAAATATATGTATGTCTGTAATGGGTCTGAGATCAAGTGAAAGGATCGGGGGCGATATTATCAGTGCTGGATCATGTTACATATGTTTAAATCCTTCAGTCTGACAATAGAGTATCAACTATATACCCCTCTCAACTCCTGGATACCTCACGTGATGACCCCAACGCGGAGTCTGCCTCCCATAAGCTGCGGGTGTTTCATACGTGACGTAATCATTTTTCCGCGTATGCAGAGGCGTCATTTGTCCCAGTACTGAGTGCTGCTCACATGACACCCGGCGTGGCACCCGTCTCCTGGTATCGCTTCTCTGCAACCATTTCTCTCCCTCCGCCGCTGTGTTGCTCCCATCTGTTCTACAGGTGTTAGTTTTCAACCCAAATGGCCTAGACTGAAGCATAGTTTCGTCTGTGCCTTTGCTTATATATATATATATATATATATATATATATATATATATATATATATATATATATATATATATATATATATATATATATATATATATCTATATATATCTTGATCAAAGTAGCGTGCAAGAAGTATCAATGGTATCACAGATATCAGATTTATTTACAGTATATGCAAGAATTATCAACAGATCAGAATAATCACTACATAATTATAGTACATAATATAATAATAGTACATATAATAATACTACATATAATAGTACATAAGGATTATTATCAGGTGATCTAAACTATTATAAATGGATAGACTTGTGGTGGTGGTTTGATCCCAGTCTTGAACCTAGATGGTGAAGTGATCACGGATCGTGACTTCAGAGGTGTTTCTCTTCCTCTGGTAACACTGCTTTCTTTGGTTACTTTGTTTGTTGTTCCTCGGCCAACGCTGTACATCTCTCCCTCTGGGAATGTTGTGTGTTCCTTTGGTAACACTGGACGTTGTCTGCCAGCCCTGTATATTTCTCCTGCCAACCGTGGAAGCTTCCCTACCAACTCTGTATGTTCCCCTGCCAACCCTGTATGTTCCCCTGCCAACCCTGTATGTTCCCCTGCCAAACTATCTCGTGTGCATGGCGTCTATCAGTACGATTTAGTTTTGCACCCGCCTCTCTCTCTCTCTCTCTCTCTCTCTCTCTCTCTCTCTCTCTCTCTCTCTCTCTCTCTCTCTCTCTCTCTGTCTTCATGGTTAAACTGGACCTCCTCAGACTGGCCGGGACGCGCCCCATTCATCAGCATTATCCCTCGGGTAATGATGGTGCACTCGAGCGCTCTAATGATGCATGGGAGAGGAGGTTCCACCTGCATTATCATTTTCCAGTCAGGGAGCGTCTCTCCCACGCACGAGAATTCCCTTACCTGTCCAGGAAATAGGCCGAGCCATGCGGCAGCTCGTGCGCGCATGGCCTCCCCAGAACCGTCATGCAGATAGATAGTCTCGCTTGCTCGCTGGTCCGCATCAGGCACGCGTGCTCATGTGCACATAGTCATGCAGGCATACACAGGCAAGCACGCGTGTAGTGTTATACGTGCCTGCTCAAGCATGCACGCATTTACTTTCTCATTTACATACACACTTCCAGAACCTGTTCACTCAGAAATATTTACACACGCTGATTGGTGCTTGCGTATAGAAACGAATGCACTCGCTCGCGGACACATACAAGCACCTGAACGCAAACCCAAGCAATTGGAATCGACATGGGTACATTCTTTTGCATCTTTATAAGTAACAGTAACAGTTAAGATACACGAGTAAGGTTAAATGTAAACTATTTTTCCTTCAAAACGATTTTGGTTATTTTCATTTCTCGTTTTAGAGGAGGAACATGTGGTTTCCGCGGGAACGCCAGTTGTAGTTATGTGCACCTGACTGTATGTCCAAGTCTAGCAGGTTTTACGATAGTACATTATACTGTAGGTGGGGTCACACAGGTCACATGCAGCTCACGCTTGGGAAAAGGTCAAGCGGCTCATTTTATCCAGGGGGTGAATTTCCTCAAATTCAAGGTCAGCTGACGTCACGCCATCTTCTGTCTAGACCGTAGGGTCATGTCGCTTGAGGTCAGCGACTAGTAAGATGGTAGGTCAACCGGTGGGACGGAAGGTCAACGACAAGTGAGACTTAAGATCACAAAAAGTGGGCCTGAAGTCCAGCAACAAGCAGAACTTAAGGTCAACGAGACTCGGACTTCAGATCAACGACTCGTGGGAGTTTAAATCAACGACAAGTGGGTTTGTGAGTCAACGACAGAGAGGGACTTGAGGTGCACGACAAGTCCCGCTTGTCGTGCAAGAGGAGAGTTCAGAGGTCAGAGAATGAGTTCATCCCAGGGGATAAAATACATGTATTTGTTTTCAGTCGTCTCGGGTTGCTGGTGCTTGACATATCGTGAGGTTTTTAACACTGGGCTGTTGACGGTATCAACACGGGCGTGTTGAGCACGACAGCACGGCCTTTGGGTACGATGCTTCATCTGGACATGACGGTACGGTTCTAAGGTACGACCCTCGGGGCGCGGACTCTTGAACACGGTGGCATAACTCGAGCTCGACGGTACGACTCTTGACGTTACGACCCTCAGGTACGACAGCATGACCCCCGGGTACGACAGCACGACCCTCGAGCACGGCGGTACGACCCTTGGGTATGATAGCCTCCTTTTCATTAAATTCAGGTCAACGACCAGGCCGTTGTATTCATGGGTCCTGCCGTCCTGCTCAAGGGTCGTACCGTCCTGCTCAAGGGTCGTACCGTCCTCCTCAAGGGACGTACCCTTTTACCCAAGGGTCGCACCGTCCTGCTCAAGGGTCGTACCGCCCTGCCTCATTGACGATTACACACACACACACACACACACACACACACATCATCATCATCATCATCACCATTAGTAATTAGTTAACTGTATATCAACTATCGCGTTTATGTTTGTGTGTTTGTGTAAAGACTGTGTTTGTGTGGAGACAGGTGGAAAGACCTGCTCTTTTTTGATAGCCTTCTTGTTTATTGCTGTATTTATTATCTCTATGTTTTCAACCTTCGAATTTTATGATCGTAAGCCAGTTTAATGATCTCCGTAATGAACAGGTCTTCGAAAGATGCGAGGACAGAACAACCAGGGGCCATAACATGAGTTGAAGTAAGACACATAAGAGATGTTAACAAGTATTGTTATAGTTCATGAACAGTGGATGACGGGAATAACTGAGCCATGGAATCGAGAGTGTGGACAACATGCAGAAGTTTGACACGTTGTATGGTGGCGGGGAAAAGTTCAACTAGATCTTGTGGTCCAGCGACTGTAAAACTCCTTTGCTGTGCTGGGCAAAATTCTCTCTGACTTACCCCTTCCCAGGCATCACTTATGGCCCCTTTCCCCGCAGTCCACTTCCTCGATCGGTTTATATATATATATATATATATATATATATATATATATATATATATATATATATATATATATATATGTGTGTGTGTGTGTGTGTGTGTGTGTGTGTGTGTGTGTGTGTGTGTGTGTGTGTATTATTTATTATACTTTGTTGCTGTCTCCCGCGTTAGCGCAAGGAAATAGACGAAAGAATGGCCCAACCCACCCACATACACATGTATGTATATATATATATATATATATATATATATATATATATATATATATATATATATATATATATATATATATATTGATTTATTCTTGCGTGTGCCTGATTGCATGCGTTATCCGGATGGTCATAAACATATCTTTCGTCGTTGCTTTATCAAGGGCTGTTCTAAAATATTTCTTTGACTTTCGTCAGTATATTTTTGATTCACACGAGAACACAACTGAATGTTATTTCTAGATTTGTATTTCAGGGTGTTTTTAGGGTTATACTGCTTTTTTTTGCTATTAATTTCTTCATTCATTCTCTGTCAATTTTTTTCTTTTTTCTTTAGTTCGTCTCTTTGCATTCACTAATCCTTCTTCCATTTCTAGCAGTATTTTCAGTCTTAATGCACGATTCTACATTCCTTCCAACACATTCGTGCTCCTCCTAATTTTCTGCACACTCTCCCATCCGTCATTGCCATACTGTCTTCTCCTTCCCTCCCTCTCGCAGTACTCTCCTCATTCCCTCTCCTGCAACACTTCTACCCTCCTTTTTTTGTTTTGGTTCGCAGCACTTTTCTTCCTCACGCTTGCAACATTTTCCTCTTTCTTCCTCACTCTTGCAACATGTTCCTCGTGCTCTCCTCAACTCTCCCGTCTCATAACAACAAGCAGAAGTGTGTGTGTACCAACAAACACCACAGTCGGAACGCCCTCTCTCTCCCTCCGCAGTCTTAGTATCCAACACCACCATCACCACAACCACCACACCGTCACCACCATCACCACAACCACCACACCGTCACCACCATCACCACAACCACCACACCGTCACCACCATCATCACCATCCCTCGCCACCAGTAGCCACACCATCAACACCTCTCATGATCACCACATTGCCCTTCTCCCACACCATTTTGAAACACTAGGTGGAGCTGAAAGATTATATATCTATCTATCTATCTATCTATCTATATATATATATATATATATATATATATATATATATATATATATATATATATATATATATATATATATATATATATACTTATGAGAATATGTATTTCCTACATCCACTGTGAACATTCTTGATATTTGATGCATTATATTGACCGTATTAGTACTTCAGTAAATTCCCTAGGAGACTGTTATGTGAATTATTTCTTGATATTGTCATCTGCACTTGATTAAACAAATTATTATTGTTATTATCATTGTTATTATCATTATTATTATCATTATTATTACTATTATTATTATTATCATTATTACACAGAGTAAAGTGACTTGTTTACAACTTTCAACTTCCTAAACCAGTTTGACGCTGTCGACAGCGAGCATTTCTTCGAAACATACAAAGACAGAGCAGTCACTCACCATTATATGTTAAGAAACTACACAAGTAACCGTTACGAAAGATGTAAAGAAGTTTTTTGTTATCTATTGATGAGAAGTTGTGGATGAATCGCAGGACCCAGGTTGTGAAATTGTGATTGCTGACGTTACACAAGGGTTTTGATAAGGTGCATGGTAGAGAAAGAGGCGGGGCTCCATGGGTGCAGAACTCCCTGAACAATACTGATAGGTAACTGCGACACACACACACACACACACACACACACACACACACACACACACAC
This sequence comes from Panulirus ornatus, assembly GCF_036320965.1. Lineage (NCBI taxonomy): Eukaryota > Metazoa > Arthropoda > Malacostraca > Decapoda > Palinuridae > Panulirus > Panulirus ornatus. Next base: position 27,476,795 of record NC_092271.1, on the reverse strand, counting down.
ACTCACACACACATTTGGAGTCCAGTCTCACCATAGAACTTCCCACTCCGGAGGAATCCCTCATTTCCCTGCAACTATTTGCAGCGCAGCCTTGAAGGTGCAGGTTCCCTCATGAGGAAGGGGGTTCTTTAGTTAGATAATTAAAGAGAAAGATGCACATTTATGTAATGATGTGGCTTCATGTAGTTGGCTCTTCTGGGTGAACACGTTGGTGATGTTGTGTTAGGAGACACCATCCCCTCCCAACTGTGCACAACATTATCATCTAGATGTTGTTACGAGCCGTCTGGCAACACGCTAATGGCCGTACAGCAGTTATAATGTCTATTGGCAACACCTTAATGACTCTTCAGCAGTTTTTATGTCTTAATTGAGCCTGCAATTTGTTGTTTAACGTCTTGAGCAGGTGCGAGCCTCGGCTAGGACGGTCTGGCCTATGACCTGACCCCAGAGGGTTAGGTCAACGATCAGACTATCATGTATACATAGTTGTCATACCATCGTGCTCGGGGTTCTTACCTCCTTGCTCAAGGCTCGTACCGTCATGCTCAAGGCTCATGCCGCCGTGCTCAAGGTTCGCACCGTCGTGCTCAAGGCTGTAACGCCGTGCTGGAGGGTCATACCGTCGTGTTGGAGGGTCGCACCGTCGTACTCGAGGCTCGTACCGCCGTGCTGGAGGGTCGTTCCGCCGTGCTCAAGACACACATCATGACGTTCACTTTTTCCAGACATTGTGGATTCTAACGTTGCCAGACAGCCTCATGAATACCCGGCGTCATAAACCGTGCTAGGATCATTAACTGCCCATCCCTGCATACAACGCTCACCCAGACGTCCCCCCTATGGAAGCCCCTGGGGTGGTGGCGCTCCACCAGCCAGGTGGTGAGCCAGCGTCCAGTTGACACGACACGCCAAGAGCCAGCAGAGGGAGAAGGATCGAACACCAACACAAAAAACAACCAAAAAACAAAAAAATAGTAGACCCGGGAGGCGATGTTACACAATACGGCATCTGACCCACTCCTGTCCAGACTGTTGGGATGATCATGATGATATACAACTTCCTCTCTCTCTCTCTCTCCGCTCCATCCATCTAATTCCCTCCAAACATTCAAAAAACCCCCACAGGATTCGGTTTACAAGATGATTTAGCCTCAGAACGGGAGGGACAGACGGCAATAAATTAAAATCTAGTCATTACATCCTCCTCTTCTGTCTTGAAGACGACATGTTTGCATTATATTACATGCTCTAAACATTACCAACATCTTAGGCAAGGGTTATATAAAGAGGAGTTAGGTATTACGTATATTCACATTACAAAATGTCAACATTTCAGTTGCTGGCCTTCAATTGATGTTGTTTCAAGGTAGAGTGAAACTACGCGAGGCTGGCGAGTGTGGTTCTTTAATCTAACCACGAATTCGGTCATTGTTCTGGTTGATTAGAATCACATCACCCGAAGGCGTGGCTAGTGGGTTGTTGGCGGGGTAGGAAATGGGCTAGTTGAGGGATGGGGGTGGTAGATGGATAGCGTTAGGGATAGGGTGGTGGAGGGGGTTCTCCGGGGATCAGTTGTCTGGGATTATTTACTCGTGTGGTTCGTGTGTATGGGGGCTTCTTATCCAGACTTCATAAGGGAGTTCACTTTCTGGGGGTCACTTCTTCATTGGGGTTATTTGTCCACTGGGTCACACACACACACACACACACACACACACACACACACACACACACACACACACATATGTATATATATATATATATATATATATATATATATATATATATATATATATATATATATATATATATATATATATATATATTATATATACCCGGGACCCCGGCGGCCACAGTCATACCGGACGAGGATACATACGTTCCTCTGCCTCTCCCATAGCGCATGAGGTTGTTGGTCTGCCCTTTAAATGTCGCCAGGGGGCGGGTCGAGTATGTGCAAGAAGGCTGTTGGTCTGCACTGATCCCTTAGACTGTGGCCTGGCCGCACCGGGAATCGAAACGAATCGCAAAGAAAATGAGGTGCGGGGTGGGAGGTTATCAACAGAGCACAGGAAGATTTTACGCCTGTGAAATTTTAAAGAATATAGGAAATTGTTGTGTGGTTTGTCGGCAGCTCTTATCGCAGGAAGTCTTTTGAGATAAATGAAGGAAGTAGGTTGATGAATGTGGTTTGTTGTTAGTGTGAATGACTATAAGTCATGATGGCGCTAACGATATAGGACAGTGAAGCAGCGTCTTGTTCACCTCACTCAGGGACGGAGAATAATGATAGAGCCGGCGACAGCAACGGTGTCTCAGGGTTCTGTCGTCAGCCCAGCAGTGGGTGAGTGTGGTGGTATACACGGTACACTTTGGTTCGTCTGGAGGTTGACACATCAAGGACGATCCTTGAGTACGGAGGTACCATCTTTGTGTACGGAGGTACCACCCTTGCTTACGAAGGGACCATCCTTGAGTACGACGGTACGTACCATCCTTGAGTGCGACGGTACCATCCTTGAGTACGACGGTACCATCCTTGAGTACGACGGTACCATCCTTGAATGCGACGATACCATCCTTGAATGCGACGATACCATCCTTGAGTACGACGGTACCATCCTTAAGCAGGACGGTACGGTTCTCGAGTCCGACTTTATAGGATCTTTGAGCACGGCACTGGAACCCTTGGTTTATAACGTCCTGGCCTTTGAACTGATCCTTAAGGACAATACGAAACGACAAGGCCGTCATTCCCCAAGGGTCGTACCAGCGTCCAGAAGGGTCGTACCGTCGTGCTCAAGGGATCAAAACTTGCGAAGCCTGTCAGATGTTCACGAGATTCTTAAAAGAATATATTGTAGATTTTTTTTTTCTGGTGAAGCCAAGATAACGAAGGATATGTGTGTGTGTGTGTGTGTGTGTGTGTGTGTGTGTGTGTGTGTGGAGTTTTCCCTGGTGTGAGTTTCCCACCATAGCTCGACTCACACACACACACACACACACACACACACACACACACACACAGAGGGGCTCCCAGAGCAACACTTCCCGGCGCAAGAGGCCGAGTGCATTGTTCCACTTCAAGTTATGCCAGGCGGACTGCGCTCCCCCACACCGCTAACGACCCAATTTGGTGAAGCCCCGGGGTTCAACCCGAGTTTGCCAGGGGAAGTATGACCGTGGCTGGCTGGCTGGCCGGCCACTGGTTCCATCCAAGGTTAAGTATTCCCTCAGCCAGAGAGACAAAGGCGATTTCAAAAGCAGAAACCTATTCCCGTTTTCTTTAAGCCTGTTGAAAACTTTACGTTTTCCTGGATATGGTGTCCTGGCCTTTGACCAAGTAATCACAAGAAAGGATGCAGTCGTACTCAAAGGTCATACTTACGTGCTCGTACCGTTCGGCTCAAAGGTCGCATTGTCGTAATCAAAGTCCTGTGCCTTTGTGATGGACTGGTAGACTGTATTTCAGGACAGGCAGACTGTATTCCAGGACTGGTAGACTGTATTTCAGGACTGGCACACTGTATTCCAGGACTGGTAGACTGTATTTCAGGACTGGTTGACCGTATTTCATGGTAGATTGGAGGAGTACTTCTAACATTAAGCTTACATATGTAGCATATAATCCACGATCAACGTATATAAACATACGTAATATATCGGACATATATGACACGTCACTGATAACGTGTCTTCAAAACTTTGTGAAACATGATCTCTGTGCAAAGGCTCACGTCCTACACTGAGACATTGTCTGAACACATAATGTCTGTGATTCTCAGTATTACACACACACACACACCACACACACACACACACACACACACACACACACACACACACACGTGTCATCATCGTCCACAATAATCAGAAGACTGTACCGACCTTCATATCTGTTTTAAGAGTCTGGTCAGCGCCCCATTTTTTTTTTTTTTTTGTATGCAGTATGTTTACTATATTTAGTTTCTTCGTAATTTCTCAGTCTGTGGCTGAGGTTGTATTAGTAAATTGTATTGTTATTATTGTTATTATTATCATTTTTATTTCTATATTATTTCTATTATTATTATTATTATTATTATTATTATTATTATTATTATCATTATTATTATTATTATCATCATTATTACATTTTTCCTTCGTTGACTCCCCTTAAGAATATACCTTCTGTCTGCTACATGTAGCCAAGATGTGGACAGCTACCCAACACCTGGACTGAAGTGACACTTGAAGTCTCCCCAGAGATATCGGTGGATCACGATTGTTACGTGAGTCATTTCTCATTATAGCCCATCCAGCCAGCGGAGTACAGTGTCTGTGTGTTGCTGGATTTCATGGCTATCACCAGCTAAGGGGCATTGAGTCAGTGAAAATCTGTTAAGTACAGAAGTTCATTGTGCTAGGGTGATGCACATTTACCTGTGTGTAATGGTGTCAACACGACAACCGGTTGGTTAGTTAGTTGGCTATATGTTCCTCGGGCCTATCAGCTTGCCAGGGTCATTAAGACCGTCAACTTCAAGGTATACGTAAGTAAAAATCTTGAACACCGCCGTCTTCAGGTGTTCGCACTACCGTACGCCAGACAGTCGCATGAAGGCAGACATAAGTATCCTGAGCCTTCGTACACCTGACGGGAGTTGTCGAACCTCTCGTGCAGATTGTACGTTACATGGACACTGGTGGTCGCTGGAGGTAATCAAATGATATCGTGCGGATTATGCGATACAGTGACATTGGTGTTCACTTATGAACTCTGACAATTGATACGTTATCGGGGACGTAAAGACGCCGAACATATAGAGATTAAGACGGTTATCCGCCTTATCTGACTCCCTGATAAGCCAATCCTGGGAACTGAATATAGGAAGATAATGAGATAGGGACGTGTAACGTTGTGGGGATGGGACGCTTAGTGGGACGCAGGGGATGGAGAACTAAAGGAGGAACATGGGATCATACAAGGCCCTGCGTTATGTCGTCCGTAATGATTGAAAATCTTTTCCTCTTCTCATTGGCTTTCAACCCGAGCTATTACTACCATCCTTCCCCCACACAACAAACTCCAGTTCTCAATCCACGTATCTTCGATTTCAATCCAGATCTTTTTCCTTGAAAGATCTGTACGTCCTCCGTCTCTCGCCACGCTAAACTAGTGAATCATTAATCTCTCGTACCATCATCTCTATCATCATCTTACTGTCACCATCAGCATCGTCCTTTATGAGCGTCTTGTCTTGAGTCGCGTCACCAACTATTATCAGATAACCTCCGCACATTCCCCGTTGGATACTCGTTCATCCCATTATCATCGCTACCACGCTACTGTTCCATCCACTGTCTCCATCACACAGCTCCTCCAACCATATTCTCCACAACACATCTCTCTCTCTTCTTCCACCCCCCTCAACCACAACTTCTGCATCTATCGTCTTCATTACACAGTTTCTTCGGTCACATCTTCGGCCCTCACCACACCCCTTCCTGCGCCATATACAGCCCTCACCGCACACGTTCTTCCACTCCCATCTCAGTCCTCACCACACCCGCTCCTTCACTCACATCTCTACCCCCTACCACACCCTCTCCTCCTCCATCTCCTCACCCCATCCCCGCGGTGTCCGTGGGCCAGTAGTGGTTGAGGGTCAGTCCCCCGGCAGCAGTAAGGGGCACCAAGCGGTACCAGCAGCATCCGCCGGGGCAGCACGTGAGGAGCATCACTCCTGGAGGTGGAGTGTTGGCCAGCCAGCTGTCACCTGCTGCCGGCGGTGGTTACACACTGGGACGGGTACCACCTGTGACTGCCCGGGAACTGCACGCCACCTGCTACGTACGATGGTGAGTGGTGACATGCATGCCACCTGCTGCCTCGTGATTATGATGCTTGTGCTGGTGGTGGTGGTAGAGATTTGATCACCCGACGCCACAGATGGATGGTGTCTAACACCTGCTGGGGGGGAGGAGGAGGAGGGGGGAAAGGGGGCGCAAGACGAGAGGGAGTGGGGGAGGGGAAGATGAAGAGGGAGGGAGGAGGAGGAGGGTGCTGGGTCATGGAGGAGGAGGAAGGGTTGGGGAGGAGGGGGTAAGAAGAAGGAGCGAGCCGCTTTGCTTGAGGTCAGCTGCCGGCTTCCACGCAGGGGGTCGAGCTAGTTAAAACCCGTAAACACACAGTCTGGCCTCATGTTTGTATCGTCATGATTTATCGCCTCTGTTTCTTTCATGATCAGTATCGTCCAACGGCATCATCATGCGAGAGTGTGCATGATACACGTAACTGTCGTCATGTTAAGCTACTTACAGGGAAGTGAACCAACGTGAGGGACGGGTTCTTGGACGTGTGTTGTTTACAGTTTATTGCTGCCACACTCCGGGTTGTTTTTTTGTGTGATGACTGAGTAATGATTACCTTTTGTGCAATTAAAGAAGAAATATCTCGTTCATCATCCTCCGAGGATAGTCTGTTGACCACATAAACACATGCTTCCTCTACGCTGCACACATTACCCACCCATATACCCAATCAAGCTATGGTCAAAGTGTTTTCCCCCACCTTTTTATCTTATTTATACATATATGTTTTCTTTGCTTAACCTTTAAATAGGGGTTGGGTGAATTACCCTCGTTAGCAGAGAGCAGGTAACATTCCTACACCACACAGTTATAAGGTAATGATAACCATGACGTCAGCTGGGTTTCAGACGGGCGTTGCCTCGTTCACATCCAGTCAACGCGGGGCCTCCATCTCCCGCCTTGGTCACTACCCAACGTCCTTTCCCAGATCACTTCTCTCGCGCTGGGAACAGCCATTGCGAAGCTCATGGTAGGCACCGAAGGTGATTAAGGGTATCTAAAGGGTCTGATGATGAAGTATAAAAGGTTTGTGTTGGTTGGGAGAACTAAGGTATTGAAACGTAAACAAAACGCCTTTCGTTCAGATCCTGAGACTGACTCAGCCAGTGAATGTTGCGCGAAGCAAATGGAGCTAATATGACCATACAGGTTACCTCACGCCCGCACCTTTGAGACGAGTGGGCGTGAGTGTGGGCGTGGAGGTTAACGTGGGCGTGGGTCTGGGCGTGGGAATGTGTATTGCTCTGGCCATGGGTGAGGGTTTGTGTGTGAATGTTGCCTTTAGTGTGAGAGGTATGGGTGTAGAAGTAGGTGTAAAGTGGCTTGGGAATGGGGGATGGCTGTGTCTGGGCTGAGAATGAGTGTGGGGGAGGGTAGAAATGTGGGTGTGGGAGTAACTGTGGGTTTTAAAAGCTATGGGTGTCGAGAGTACCTGAGGTTGTGGGCGTGTACAAAGGAGCTGTGGAATACTCATACACTGAATAAGTGATTAGTAAGGTGAGAGAGAGAGAGAGAGAGAGAGAGAGAGAGAGAGAGAGAGAGAGAGAGAGAGAGAGAGAGAGAGAGAGAGAGAGAGAGAGAGACTTAGATGCTATGGAGTCAGCCCTTCCCTGATGTACGACATAAACAGAATGAGGAGATGTCGTGTCTGTGTTAACTGAGTTATTTAATGTGGGCGTGAGGGGTAGGTACTCCGTCCTCTGACCTGTACCTCTTATAAGGTCTTCCTGCTCTTCTCTCTCTCTCTCTCTCTCTCTCTCTCTCTCTCTCTCTCTCTCTCTCTCTCTCTCTCTCTCTCTCTCTCTCTCTCTCTCTCTCTCTCTCTCTCTCTGTACATGGCGTCTTTCTCTCTGCGACTTTCTTTCTTTCTTCTGTCAGTCTGTCTTTCTGCTTGTCTGTCTGTCTTTGTTTACTTTCGTATATCACTCCTTCTCTCCCTGTCCATCTGTCTCCTTACATGTATTAATTTCTCTTTCTTTTTCAGAAACAGATACCTGTCAGAGGGATTCGATCATGTGTTCCCATCATGAACAAGTAAGAATTAATGTATACAGTAGTTAGATATCTGTATATATCATGGCCTCTGGTTGATATATCCCAACATATTTTGAAGAACTGGTCACTGTATACATCATTAAGCTGATATGAAAACTTAAATGATGTTATTAGGTCACCTCTTACTCTTCTCTTTTCCATGGTGGGGAAACTTAAGACCTCTAGCCTTTCCCTTTGACTCAGCTTTCTTAATTCTCGTGCCATGTTGGTTGCCATCCTGTGGACCTTCCATGTTAGTTCTTTGCTGTTCTTCAGTCGTGGTGATCAAACCTGAGAAGCATAATCCTGTTGAGGCCTAATGTAGGATATGAACAGCTTGGTTAACATTTCCACATCAAATTGATTGAATGCTGTTTCAGTTTGTCCCCTCCACTAATCATACATGTGTGTGGATATACTACATGTATGAATGCACGTATGATTTAAAGCTTTAGGCTGATGAGTTAAACATCACCACTACCTTATCCTCCACAATCATCACCATCATCATCACCACAATCACCATCTCAACCACCACTAGTCCTCCTTCTTCTCCTCCCTTCCCCCCCAACATCACATATCCTCCTTCCCCCGCCCCTCGTGACCTGTGTTGACCCCAGACACCATACTCGTAGGGTCATAACGCGCTCTCGGGCATGATTCAGGAACCCAGAAAAAGAAAACTATAGACAGGAGATCTTTCTTATGAGCATACATTAATAGTATCTCTTCTGGGTTGTAATTTGATAAGCTATTGTATTTCTAGTTTTATATTTCCTGGGTAATATATATATATATATATATATATATATATATATATATATATATATATATATATATATATATATATATATATATATATATATATATGTATATTGGTATACTGTTAATGTTTTTTCTGTCTCATTGATATGCAAATTTCGTGTTTGCATTCATGAGAAACAGACGTGGGTTCGTTTATGTTGTTTGTTGGGTGTTTGATGTATGGGAGAACCCGGTGATTGTGTCTGATGATGGCAGGGATACGCTGGGAGATGTGTCATCACCACCACGAAGTCATCTTCGTCATTTTCCTCCTCCTCCTCGTCATCATCATCATCATCATCGTCATGATTCTCATCATGATGATCACGATCATTACGGGTAACAGAAGGCCCCCCCCCCTCGACCCACGTCTGTGTTATATAACTTGTGTCTATTCCTGTTTGTGTATTGAGTGGGTGAGGTGAGGATGGGATAATACCAAGGCTTTCTTCCTCCTATCCTCCACTCAGCCATTTTCGAGGACGGCTGTACTCCCATCCTATTTTTCCTGCCGGCTGTTGTTGCTGGGGGGAGTGGAGATGTGGGAGTGGGAGTGGGGGGGGGGAGGGTCTTCTTGCTCCTCTGCCCTTACCTCATCCACCGAGAATAGAAATAGGAATGAACAGGAGTTATAAACAGGAAACCTACACAGAGGCCATCAAACTTTCCATTGTCTGTCTTTCCCATCACCATCATTTTGATCATGATGTTCATCATTATCACCTTCCACCTTCAACATCACGGCGTCATCTTCACTACCATCAACACCATCATGATAGATGTAAGAGAGAAGTGGAATGGTTGAGAACGAAGAGGCCTCTGATTTGACGGCCATAACCACGACCACGCTGGCTCCCACACCACGTCTGCACCGTGCGGCTCCCACACCACGCCCACGACCCCGTCCCACACACACACCCTGTAGAACCCTCTCCACACCCGCCCGTCTTGTTCCGCTGGACGGATATTCGCCTACGTGTTTGTACCTCCGCGTGAAGTACGTCGAACACACCCCTCCGTGGTCTAGAGGTCAAGGCCTGTCTGTGTTCATGGCGCAGTGTCTGTGTGTGTGTGTGTGTGAATCGTGGAGGGACTCAGCACTGCAGGAGAGGAGGGGAACACACACACACACACACACACACACACACACACACACACACACACACACACACACACACAGAGTCCTCACCAATGGTGTCTTATATACACTGAAAGGCCAACCAGTCTCCCCTGGCTTGCAGTACACTGGTATATGATTTGCTTATGACCCCTCCCCCAATTTACCCCACCATGATTTCGTTATAGAAAACGATGATATATTAGTCCTCTTCATCAGCACAACGAAAGGAGGAGTAACAATGTAAACAACGGTGGAAATTAAAACGAGTGTTGCCTCATGTGTTCTTTTTTTTTTTTATGACTGATGTAAACTGGGAATAAGATCATTACTGGCAGCCTATTTGAACAGCTTTGTGCCTCACAGTTTAGTAAAAGATTTACTACTGTGTACATAAGTATACTCAGTAATGCTGCTACCGGCTGTGCTACTGTCTTACTGTTACGACTAATACATTGATAAATACTAGTACTACTTCTGCTACTACTACTACTACTACTATAATGGTCAGTAGTATTATACTAACCTTGTTAGCACCGTTGTTTATAAGGACAGATGTAGAAAAAGAAAACGCCTCCTCAACAAATCATCGATTTTAAATAACTACAAAAAAATTAGTCAGAGAAATCCTTCAGAAAAAAATTGCGTCGTTGTGGTGTCTGTTTCTTTCCTTTCATTGCTAAACTTTCGAACTTCAATTTCTCATTTTTTCCCCCCTTTGCAGTTAAGGCCTGATCCATCGTAAGAGGAAGGTTTTCCACCTCTTGAAAAGCTCAAATTCTTTTCCATCATGTCGTCCCACTCTTCCCTTTTCTTGCCTTTTTTTTTTCAACTCAAACCTGGCATCGATGCAGACTTTTGTCTGTGATTAGAACCTTTCACGTGACGAAGGGAATCTTTAAGTACATACAAAGTTTACAGCCGTAATTGTGTATACACCATTCTTGTCTGAGTGCATACATGGAGCTGTATCTGTAAAAGTAGGTATCTCCCAACACTGATATCTACAAGCAGTAATGTAGATCCTTATCCTGGGCATGAGAGGCTGTTGCAAGCATGTAAAGATGTGGACGGCGTTTCCCCCAAGTAACTAGGGTAGATGCAGAGTGCTTGGCCGGGCAGGGGGAAGAGCGTGTGTAATAACATGCAGGCAAATGGGATTATAGCGTCCGCATGCAAATATGAAAGCAAATTATAGAGAGGAGGGATGCAAATGGGGAACTCCAGTACTAAAATGGTTGGTTAAGTGCCACACCTCTTGCCTTCATTAAGTAGTATTTGTGCTGTTTTGTTTTTCCGGACCCCACCCCACCCCCCCTTTTTTTGTAGCGGTGGGTGCAATTAGGAGTATATTTAAGAGGCAGACGTACCCCTCCGTCTCGAAAGCCTTCGCAGATTTAATAACTCATTCTTCATCTTGTTTTAAGGTTTGAGACTTACTGGCCTCACGATTCTTCCGAAGAAAAAAGAAAAAAAAAAAGGAATACATCTATTTTATTTTGAAATCACTGGTGCTCCAGGCAGAGAGAACACATATCTAAAAAGCCTATATATCAGAGACTCAAATTTGTTTTGCAAAAAGGATAGGAGTTCAGAAATCAATTATTTTCTAATAATTACAATTTTACACGAGGGAACTGAATGCTTGTCTGTTGTGCTCTCTTGTAACATAACTCATGAACGATGTTTCAAATGTATAGCTATTTTTTATGAGAGTTATATGTGCAGGTTTGACGAGTTTGTGTGTGTGCTTTTTTCAAGACGTGTTTTTGAAGATATTAATATAAACATGGTTTTAAGACAACGCCATTCGACGTTAAAGATAATAAGGCACTAGGGAGGTAGTTTGCGCCGATATATATATATATATATATATATATATATATATATATATATATATATATATATATATATATATATATATATATATATATCCAGTGAGATCTCACTTTAGATTTTATATCTGAAAACTTTGACTCAGTGAATTCATAGTTATTCGAACATGTATATAAGGATTCAGATAATGGTTTAATCCAGCTCTGATATATGTAATGAACGTGTTTTTGTCTGCTCTGGGGCGTGATAGAGAGGTGGGTAAGTATTACTGACCCAAATCACAGAACCGTAAATCAGTATTGCACTTTGCGCTTTCACGGGATTTGCATAATCAGCCAGTCTGTATTCACGTGATAAGGTCCAAAGTGCTTTTCTGTTGGTGGATATGGGATGTAAACCCTGAGCCACGAATACAAATGACAAAGAAGTGAGTACTGGACGCTGTACGCCGGTGTAAGACCTGTGTTTTGTTGTCCCGCCCTAGTGCTTCACAACTGCTTCAGAAACATCGAGACGATTTTGTTTCGAGCCTTCTCTCTCTCTCTCTCTCTCTCTCTCTCTCTCTCTCTCTCTCTCTCTCTCTCTCTCTCTCTCTCTCTCTCTCTCTCTCTCTATTAAAGGGGGTCATGTGGTAGTTTTTTCTCTCAAGAGCTGTCCATTACTTTTTTGCGTATCATACGGGATTAGAAGTTACTCACAGACGTCATAGATGATGCGATCTGTCGCAAAAGATGTTGCGAACGTCGTGAAACATGTTTCGAGACAAGAGAGTGGTTCGGGCATGGTCTACCCAGAGAGATGAACTGTGATGTGAAGCTGAGAGGTTTGATCTTAATATATGGATCGTTACGAAGGTTTCATTGCTTTTTAACAACTGTAGAAGAGATTTGAATGTGTAGATTTACCTTTTTGGTGTTCAGTACGGTATTGTGTAGGAAAATCATGCAGGAAAAAATGCATAGATAATGATTAAAGCATGCGCACACACACGCTCACATGCGAATATATATATATATATATATATATATATATATATATATATATATATATATATATATATATATATATATATTGGAAAGGATCACAATTTTGCGCGTGGACTCATCGGAATATATATATATATATATATATATATATATATATATATATATATATATATATATATATATATATATATATATATATATATATATGGATGAATAGGTAAATAGATAGATGAATATTGATAGATAGTTACGTGAATGATTGGATTACCAGTTAGCAGTTAATGGAGAACGAAATACCATGAACGTTATTCAGGATAGACAGTAGAAAGGACATGTACAAGGGTCGGGAATGTTGGCTTCGTGCAGATAACAGCAGTAGAGAAGGTGAGAATAGCCTTGTCTTGTCTCTCATCAGGAGGGCGATAGATAGATAGATAGCTAGATAGATAGATAGACGGCCTGTAGGACATCGGTGCTTGTGATGTCCTCGGGGTCAAAGGTCACCGCTAATGACCCCTGGTATTGATGTTGTAAGATCCTCGCTTCCTCTCCACTGTTGGGTTTAAGCGTCAGAGGGAGGGAAAGGTAAGAGAGTTAACACCAGCGCTTTTGTTGGTCAATTCGCTTTTTATTCTTAATTACATCTTGAATCTTCCGTGTATAGCGGAGCTGAAAGCTTTTGTCCAGACAAGACAATGCTGCTGCCGGGCTGACACAAGTGGAAATTCCCTTTGCATAGCTGTTTTCCGGCTATACGATTCCAATCTTTCTTTTCCTTCCTTACGTTTTTAATTTCCCTTTTACTCTTTCAACATTTAGTTTTTTATTATCATTTCAGAATGTTTACTTTTAAGAAGACGAATGCCTCGTTATGTCAAAATCATTTAATTGGGATTGAATATATCTTAGAATAAGATATATATATATATATATATATATATATATATATATATATATATATATATATATATATATATATATATATATATATATATATATATATATATATATATATATATATATATATATATATGAAATGTTTCGCGTTGGATAGTTCTATTTCATGGTGCTTGATGAGAGGCGTATTGACGAAGCCAACGTTTCCAACATTGCCTGTATTTGTGGTAGTGTCTGTGTAAGCAGCTCTCTCTTGATCTTGGTCCCATCCGTTGATATATTGACGGACCAGACTGACACAGGTGAGACTAATGACAGCTGAGTCACCTGTTCAAACTGCGTGTGGAAATGTCATGAAAGCATTTGGTATGATGATTTTTTTTAGGGATGGTCTTAGCCTTGGCCTCGTTGACTTCGGGACGGTTAATCAACCCTCTGTGGCAATTAGTAAATGAGATGAGTAACTGTAACTGGCTGGACAATGATGTATTGTTTCTTCTTTCTTTTTTTGGTTATTGTTAAAACTTGTTTTCCTTAACAATCTGAAAGTCTTAACATCCAAGGGCGCACTCAGGCACACAGGCAAACACCCCTCGAACACAAGGACGTAGGAAAGGCATTTTAAGGAAAGAAAATGAAGATAATACAATGTTACTCATATCTGGTTTATATATATATATATATATATATATATATATATATATATATATATATATATATATATATATATATATATATATATATATATATATATATATATATAAAGTAAACATCTTTGTCAACAGCTCTTTAATATTCCTTGTCTGCAAGCTTTAGAATGATATATATATATAAAACACCTACCTAGTGTACATGCAAAATAAAGGGTTACGTATTTCTCTTTATGAAGAGAGATGTACATGAGACTTGAGTCTCTCAACATAACACAACTGGTTCTGTAGAGGATGGGCGACTGACCCACGCAGTAGTAATGTAAAGAAATACGTGATGCAGGTTTGGCACAGGTTCCGGAACAGGTGGAGCTTCTGTGTAGAATGAAAAATTAGATATGCTGGCTGGAAGTTATATGAGAAAGGATTTCCTCTGAGAAGGGAGGTCCTTGGAAGATGGAGGATTCCATGAGGAAAGAGATCCTATGAGGAGAGATGAAACACGTGCTGGATGGGAGGGTGGAGGATGTTGGTCATTGTCAGGATTGCCACTTGGTGGCGTTGTCAGCTACGGCGCTGCATCTGGGTGGAGGAGGGTCGGTGACGGACGGTGAACTATCTTCATCACACCATCAGCTGGTGGAATAGTGACGCGTCTTCATCATCACACCATCGACTTCCCGGATGATGGACTATCATCATCACACTGGTGTCATGATGAGGCATCGTTATCTGTCAGTCAACAGGTGACTATAGCGACACAAATACCGTACAATGTTGATGCTGAACTACCAAGATGAAGAAGGAGGAAACCGCAGCGTCAGTAAACATTTATAGCCTCACCCTTCCTTACATGATGCCTGCCCCCCCCCCGTGCCTCCCTCCCTCCGTCCTCCACCCACCACGGGGCAGGGGTAGCGTACTATATGATGGTGCGGCCTTTCATTAGAGGCCTAGCTCACGATGTTACCACCTCGGGTAGGCAGAGCACCCACTGACCCTGATACTCTGTCATTAAGGTGTCTCGCGGGCCAGGGAGACATGGCAACGCTGCCCGCTTGATGGATGATTCACACTGTCATGTTTATTTCGGAGCTTCGTGGTTGTTCAACCCTTCCTGTCGTCTGAATATACACCGGGGTATATTACGACTAAACTGATACTTACGTTGACCGTGGTAAATGATAATGGTAAAGTAATGGCGCATTGTTAGAAAGGTGGATAAGTCCCGTTAATGGATGAAATTCTGAACACTTGGTTGGGTTCGAACTTCGAAGCATAGGGTTCGAAACATACTTTTCTACCCCCTGGGCAAACACCAACCCCACCTCTACTTAATCTCCCAGTCGACCTCATATTACCCCATCATGAGTACTTCCAACACCCTCCCAACATCATTCTCACGTTACATATTATGTTCTCATTAGTTATGCAAATTTTATGCACTTAAGGCAAGCAGAGCCGTCATCGAAGCAGACTCGAAATGTTTTATTCTTGAGGCAACACGGTCGACCCCTAAGGGAATTTCCCTGACACATACCTCACCAAATGGATCGAATTAACTACAGGGAGAGAAACAGAATGATTAACTGTTCATAATATTCCTCCTTGAAGCAGAGACGATAGGCATGTATGATGCTAATGTATGATATCCCATATGTATACGAATACATGTATGAATACATGATATCACGTGTATGTACGTACGTATAACGCGAATGACATGTATGTGGATTTCAACGAATCTTGTATTGTCATGATATTATTTGGAAAGATGGCTTTGAGAGAGAGAGAGAGAGAGAGAGAGAGAGAGAGAGAGAGAGAGAGAGAGAGAGAGAGAGAGAGAGAGAGAGAGAGAGAGAGGCCTCCGGTAAGGTTGACCTTTGCCCCCAGCCGCCCAGTAATCACTCCTGTAATAACCATAATTCTCGAGTAATAAGGACGATCCGAGTCTTACGATTTATGAATCTTGAGAGTTATTGGGTAGTTAATATGTCGTAGGCCTAATAAACTTGTTCGCCCGGCACCATTCTTTCCATCTCTACCACAGGGTCGTCAGCTGGTCTCATTTCTGTGTTATTCTGTATATATATATATATATATATATATATATATATATATATATATATATATATGGGAGTGTCTGGCTTAATGTCTTTTATCCGTTGATAGTCATTGTATCCAACAACATACAACATCCATATACGAATATATTCTTATATGCACACATATACACACATATACGCATACAGTTGAACATAAGTCCATACATGTATTAGTGTCCATGATCTACAATTATCACCCTTATGATCCTATTCCTTAAGGTATAGTTCAGGTATACTGCTTTTGGGATGTAGTACCACTTGTGGCCGCTAGGGTTGCCCTGTATTGTTTACATTCTTCCTCCTTTGCAGGCCAGTACATGGAATCATCTTGAAAGTGCTCAGATCCCGCACTCTTATTATGTTTGTGTCGCATTCGTATGTCCGAGTTGCACTCTCATGTTCCAGTCATGAGGTGGGTGATTATACAGGACACTCGTTATCTAGTGTGAGTGATAATATTCACACTCTCGTTAAAAGAGTCTCTTGTATCACAAATGTTTATATGTTGGTCTGTAACCATGAAGTGTGTACGTCAGTACGGTCACTATCCTCCACTGGGTGATATATCAGAGTTTAACACCCTTCTAGGACAAGTGGCTGCTTGATATATACATAAGAAGGGTTAGTTATCACGTGGGTGAGGGTTATGTAAATACATCCTGGCCTGGGTAATTTTCTGTCTTTTTTTCTAATGATATTTCGAAAGGTCCGGGAATACAACTTCTTTTATGCGTAGTGGTGTGTATCATGGAGCGAGGTAGACTTAAGGGAGCGTTCACAGTACTGAATGGTTACCTTTATTTCATTATTAACAGGAAGGACATACTATAAAAGCAATGCTATCAGGTATATATCAGATACAAACAGACAGACAGACACACACATAATCAGACTCACCCTCCGCCACTTGAATGAGAAGAACAACCCTCTTGTCCACCTGGTAGCGAACTCATTAGTTCCCCGGATCACGACTTAAGTACGACCCTGTAGGTAAGGTGGGACAACTGTGGGGTGTGATGGCCTGGCTTTTGAACCTGATTCTGTAAGGGTCAGGTCAAAGGCCAAGTTATCATGTCCAGTGGCTGTATCGTTGTGCTCAGTGGTCGCATAATCTTGTTCAAGGATCTCGCTGTCGTGCTCAAGGGTCGTACCGTCGTGCTCAAGGGTCGTACCGTCATACTCAAGGATCGTACCGTCGTGCTCACGGGCCGTACCGTCGTACCCAAGTCAAATAAAACAAAAGCACCGACTATACACGATCTCTCTTCACCAACAACATCACTCTCGTTCAAGCTTGCATGAGGGGGACCATGGCCATGATGGCAGCGGCAAAGTCCCCCAAGGGACTGGAGAGAGAGAGAGAGAGAGAGAGAGAGAGAGAGAGAGAGAGAGAGAGAGAGAGAGAGAGAGAGAGAGAGAGAGAGAGAGAGAGAGAGAGCGCATACCCCGTCCCCTCCTACACAGTTTGAACCAACAAGACATAATCTCTGTACAGGGCGTCTTACAGAGCTGGCGTGTTGCTTTAAGTCTGATCTACCGGCACCAGGAACAGAGGGGCCGCTTGAGGGCGGGGAGGACGCTCGAGTGGTGGTAAGTGGAAGGTAGGATGAGTGCGCGTGTGTGTGTTTGTGTGTGTGTGTGTGTGTGTGTGTGTGTGTGTGTGTGTGTGTGTCTGTGTGTGTGTCTGTGTTAGGGAGGAAGTAACCTTGTTGTTCGTCTTGCTGGACGAGGTAGGGGAAAGAGAAGGAGGCTCCACTGGTGACACAGGAAGGAGTGTTTTGAAAAGGTGTGTGCTTAAGAGAGGGGAGAGAGAGAGAGAGAGAGAGAGAGAGAGAGAGAGAGAGAGAGAGAGAGAGAGAGAGAGAGAGAGACTCATTGCGTGTTACAATAAGAGCTTTCTCGCATATGACTAAAGCCTCGGACTCAGGTGAGTAAGATGCATGACTCACCGCCACGTATCTCCTCCACAAACAAGACGATAGTGAGACAGACTCGCAGTCAAAACACGTCTGTGAAAGTACACCAAGACTCCCTTACGTCTAGTGTCTTACCACGACTCTCCAGCTACCTCACTTAATCTGATGATTCACCCGATTTCTCAAGAGTCGTACCACCGTGCTCTGAGGGGTCGTTCTGCCCCGCTCGAGGGGTCAGATATGCACTCAGTGATCTGCGCCAAGCCCTTTCGTCACCCCGGTGGAAAACAATTTACCGAGAGCTAATTAATAAAGTTCCAGAGACTATGCAATTTTCCTCCTGACAGTTACTTCTTATGCGGGTGTCTGAGTCTCCCAAAGATTTTCTCGGAAGAGTAATAGGAACTTGTCATCTGGAAATTTCATTAACATACGTGAGAGAGAGAGAGAGAGAGAGAGAGAGAGAGAGAGAGAGAGAGAGAGAGAGAGAGAGAGAGAGACTGTAGGTCCTGTGCTAACGTATCTCTAACCAAACGTTGAGCGAGACAAAGATCCCACGAGACCAAAGTTGTATTATATTGCCAGAGATGCCAGTGAAATGGGACTTGGTTTACCTTGTAACATTTTCTGTTATTGGACGAGGCAAGTTATGCATCTGTAACATCTTCATTGTATTTCTCCTGTAGTGCGGACTACACATATACATGTACTGCATGTGACTAATTAGAACTGCATAGACAGGATCTCTGTAATGGACGTAAACAGTTCACACCAGAGAGATAACCATTTCCTCGAGAAGGGGGCCATGCAAGAACGAACATCTGCTTTGAGTCACGTTGCAACTGCGGAGATGCTGCATCAGTTCCTCCCTCACCTGACGAGGTTTTCATTAACCTTTATTGGCAAACTCTGATTGAGCCTCTCGCTTGAGGGTTCTGAGTAACTCTTAGGAACTTGCGAGGTACCCACTTGAGTTTGAGTGACACCAGGGAACTTGCAAGAAAGGAACATTAATTCGTGTTTTGAAACTGGTTGGGTTCATGAGTTCGAGCGGTGTCGAGGTTCATGAACCCGTGCAGTATAGCGGTTCACGAGTCCTTTAAGGATCAGGTGAAAGGCCAGATTGTTATTCCTAAGGGTCGTACCATCGTGATCAAGGGCTGTGCCGTCGCGATCTAGGACTGTACCGTCGTGATCAAGGGCCATACCATCGTTCTCAATAAGCCGAGGCGCATTGCGAAGCTAGAAGCAGCGAATTTATGTATACGAGACCTGGACGATTGCATACTGGGATTCGATCCGATGGCCTTCACCCAAATCTTCTACAAAGTCCGGCTTGGATTGGCTGGACCACAACAGGGGTCTATCTGTTGTGCCAAGATAGGGCGAGAGTCAAACTGTGCTATAAGAGTGTGTGGGAACCATATCCTGTCTTGATAGTAACAGAGGTAGATAGATAGATAGATAGATAGATAGAGAGAGAGAGAGAGAGAGAGAGAGAGAGAGAGAGAGAGAGAGAGAGAGAGAGAGAGAGAGAGAGAGAGAGAGAGAGAGAACTGATACAACCTTTGTTGTGTGTGAAGGTGATTACCCCTAAAGTACGGGATTTCACCGCCTGGTGGTGTAATTAATACGGAGATAATCGACCGTGGGAAGGGAGGGAGATTGGTTGGTTGGTTGTCTTAGTGGTTGTTTAGAATGGTGGTTGGTGGTGATGATGGATGGACGGGACGGTAGCTGGTCGTTGGATGAACAGGGGGATGGCTGGGTAAGTACATAGATGGAGAGGCGTGTTGTTGTCAGGGATAAGGTGTTGGCAGGAAGTAGCAGCAGCAAGGTGTTGAGAGGGGTGGTTGCGGTGGTGGCAGGTGGGAGGTGCGCGTCGTCAGGATCCCCTGAAGGAGGCAGGTCAAATGTCTGCAGGATTCCCGCCCACGTCTCATGTGGCTGAGGAGATTGACGCATGATATCTTAGGGCTGGGTCCTCTGTATCCTAGGGTTAGGTCCTATGTCCTGCCCCGTGTATGGGGCGGGAGAAATGTGTTATATCATGCCAAGTATATCCTACCGAATATATCCTACCTGGCATAACTTCCTACATACTTCTGACGGAGTGGAGGCGGACAGTAGGGCACACGGGTCACGGCTGGGGGTGTAGGAGTTATCAAAGGATGTGAATGATTGTGAAAAGCTATATGACTGGTAGGATGCCTGGTATATCCTGCGTATATGGTCGGTAGGATGGGGCCAATAGAGGTCCCTGGTGGGTGGTCGATGAAGAGATCCTTCCTGACAGGCAGGATGTGAAGATAATCATCAGGGGCGACGTAGGATCAGCTGGGACTCCAGGACCCGTGGATGTAAGGGGACATGAAGACCCGACCCGACTTAGTATGGGGTACCGGAAGCTGGGGTAGCAATCAAGATTGGACCCAGTCTTCAACACGCCTAACAAGTGTTTATAGGGTCGTCGGGACGGCTAACAGCTGTGGGATAGTACTGAACGGCATCTGTAATAGATGGTACAGGTGTGGGATGTTAGTGGACGGTTTTATTGATGTGGGACAAGTGTGGGACGGGTGTTAGGACGAGGTAGTTGAGAGAATGTGGTATGGTAGTTAGGTGATGGATTGAGGACGAGGGCTGTCATAGATCGGTGGTTAGGTAATGCTTAAGGAACAAGGATAATCACTGGAAAGGTGATTAGGTGAAGGATGGTGATTAGGAAGAGACTAGCAGCTGTAGACTGTGAGATGTTAGCTTACCATTCTGGCCCTCGAAGAAGAGGCATGTTGACGGAAATAAGGCTTCATGTAAACACTGGGATTAAATGATCTTATATTTCTGACGTTACCCTTGAGTACGACGTTACGACCCGTGAACACAACGGTGCTATCCTCAAGCACGATTCCTTGACTATGATGGTCTGGCTTTTTAATTCAACCCTTAAGGGTCAAGTTAAAAACCAGTCCATCAAAACCCACGATCGTACTCTCGTGCTCCAGCGGTCTACCGTCGTACACGAGGGGGGTGAGGAACGTGTCTGGTATCGCGTGACGTCTTGATTAAGGTTGATATGACCGATAACAAAAGATGGGTCACTGAAGACTCACTCCTGCGCCATCTTTGCAATATCTACTTACATGTATATTAGTTCTCGTATTGCTGTTGTGTATTACTGTGTATACAGCAGAAAGATGAAGTAGTTAACTGTGTAGAGAAAAAATATAGCGGTGTGAAGACAGGAGAAGAGAGACTAAAGCACAGAGATAAAAGCAAGGAACAGATGACGAATGGACCTGCCAAGATAGCCGGGGAGGCGACAAGGAAATAACAACGATTAGCGCATTAGTAAAACACATTAACAAGGATTCATGATACAGACTGAGGAGGGAAACGACCAGGAAGGTGCGGTACAAGCATACGGGCAAGCTGAAGAGCAAAGGAGCACACGGGGTTGAGAAGCATCAGGAAGGAGACAGCAAGCACGCGAGGTCAGGAAGCAGCAGGGAGAAGGAGGTCGCGAGCAGATAGGTCAAGCTGACACCACAGTTACTGGCCGGACAGGAAGACGTGGGGGACGAGAGGAAGGAACCCCAAGCAAGCACAGCAGGCAGGCAGGAAGGCAGGTAGACCTGCGAGGTAACAAGCAGCTGCTGTGCCATAATCACAGGTGTGCTTGCTGATGTTCTTGTGTGTGTGTGTGTGTGTGTGTGTGTGTGTGTGTGTGTGTGTGTGTGTTTTCAGGGGAGATCCATGACTTGCTATGCAACACTTAACGGTGAGTGACTACGCGTCCTCAGGTGTTGCTTGTTTGCATGGTCATCTTTACTCCTAACACACACACACACACACACACACACACACACACACACACACACACACACACACACACACACACGCACACACACGCACACACACACACACACACACGCGCGCGCGCGCGGGTCACGGTGGGTTTTGAAAAATGAAAAAGATTGTTGCGATACGGTCTGGCGATGGGGAAATCTTGGAGACAAGGAAATAATCGTATGTGAGGTAATGAAAGAAACTGCAGACATCATTTTCAGATAAGGTAAAGAAAAAGCCTTTAAAGGTGGATGGCAGTCCAGTTGGATGGAGGTTAGATAAGATCATTATAGTGATGGATGTCATTTAAGTGTTGAAAGATTTAAGATAAATTCCGTAGGACAAGACAGGATATTCTCACGGGTAATAAAAGGGTGTGCGACGGAGCTTGTCAGGCATTTTGAAAATCACATCCAGAGAATCGATAGCACAGGAGAAGTAATCGTAAGGGACCGAGAGCGTACAGATGTTCCAGTGTACAAGATTGTACTGGAGGGAGAAGATGAGTGTGTCTCATGGTCTTACGTAAGACAGAAAAGGAAATGAATTAGAAATATACCAGAACATCTTGATTCAGATGAATTTTTGAACGATGTGCAATTTAGATTTAGAAAGATGGAAGAGCAAATGTAATTTAGCTTGAGATATATCTAACGAAAATCACGAAAAAAATACAAAGGAAAGAGGATGATTTGGATTGTATCTAGTTTGGGATTTGTGAAAGCATTTGATAATATTATTCGTAACATTGAGCGAGAAGGGAAATGCCACTGGGAAAGTGGAAATATGGATAAGGAGATATTCAGGTGGAGGAGTGACGAGAACGATGATTAGCGGACGGTGTTCATCATGGGAGGAAGTCGGCCGCTGGTGGAGTGCCATAAGGGACGGTCGCTGGGGCCCATGATATTCTTGGCTCACATTTATGACCGGCCAGGGATGAGAAGATCACACGTATGGTGTGTCTGTAGATGACCCACAGTTGATGGTACGTTCTGGTGATGCAGGTGACTGTGAGGCATCGCAGGCAAGGTTCTTAGATGTTCTAGCAGGCCGGCAGGAGGTGGACGGTAGGGGACGAAGGGCAAAAAGCTGGGCTGGACGTAGGTGGAAATCAACAAAGAAATGAGTGAGTGAGGATGTAAGGAAATTTATTCTTCAAGTGATAGGAATTTTTTGCAGTTGAAACTCAGTGAGTGGGGGCTGTAGT